>NW_027450226.1:25000-66494 GCF_964194025.1 Convolutriloba macropyga | reverse complement strand
ACAATTTTTAGAAAACAAATTAACCCGCAAATTATTAACGAAATTTTTCAAAAATATTCGGACGCTCGTTTATTTTCAAGAATTTTTCTATATAGTTTTTCATGTAGATCATGGGAACAACAGTTGCTCATTTTTATACGTTTTCTTTATTAAAAACAGAAAAATTTCACTGAAGCTACTAATTATTTTCCAAATAATATTTATAACTGCAAATAAAAGGAGTAAAAGGAAAGAGAAGCTGAATATTTTTTTTTGTTTTTCCTAAAAGATATTTGCGTCCTTTGTAAAATAAATTCATTTACAGTATTTTAATATTTTATTTCCCTAGTTAAAACTGAAACTCTATAATTTTCCACGAAAATCTGCAATGGACACTTAATTAAAGGGTCGGAATACTTTTTTAACTTGATTTCGTTTCAAAATGTTCTTTTGTTATCCAAATTGTGTTAAAAAAGGATGGAGTTTGCCAAAACGTATTTAAGATTGGTTTGTGGAAGTCTGTAATGTAGGAAAAAAACCAGAGTGAAATGAATTGTTTCAATTGTTGTGACGTTCTGATTTTGTTTGTATATTTTATAACTGAATGCTGCACAAATAGTCACTTTTTCAAAATAAATCACGCGAATGAACAAAAGAACTCGTTCCACTAATAGTGCAGAAAAGCGTCACTCGTTCAATTCCGTCAAAAGTGTGTGATTGAAGGAACAGAAACTAGATTTTAAGTGATTCTGACGTCAAAAGGTGGTAGTAAAAATCTTGACAACGAAATGATAGATAAGCTCGAAATTTTTGGAGTAAAACTAAAATTGATGCAAGAGCACAACTTCATGCTCAAAAGATGATTACTTAGATATATGAACTAAACAGAACGAATACAAAATCGTCACTTTTTTTAAGGAAAAAATTGCATAAATTATTGATAATTTGTCAAATTTTTTGTCATATAAGACTTCAAAACTCACGTTTTAACCTCAGAGGCCACAAAACCTATTTAAAGTTAAACAAAATTTGGTTGGACATCTAATGGAAAAAAGATACAAGATATGAACACGCAGATTGAAAAATTCAAAAAATCACACAAAAAATTATTAAACCTAAAAAATTTTCAAAAAAAGTATTGACACATATGTCCTCAAAAATTTGGTTCTGCCAAAATCTACCCTGTAAACATATTCCAATCCATAAATTGATTTCCTTGGCCACTAACAGTCGAACAGTTGCTGCAAAATAATGTTTTTTGTTTTTTCTACGATATGTTAAAAACGAACGGAAAAATTGACTGAAGAAAAAACCATCCGCATAGCTGGTCCATGTTCGCAATAGTTTCGCCCAGTAGAACAGAAATTATCTTATTCCGAATACACATTTCAAAGTAGACTTCTGTTACTATTAATGTTTGGCGGAGTTTACAGGGAGTTCAGGTTTTTCAGGTTTTGATAGCAGTGCGAACGCAATCAAAAATTGTAGTGATTAAGGGGATCTCTAATACACCAAAAACAACTCATTTCAATTACTTCTGCCCTGATTTGAAAGAGAATATTTCCTGCAAATTTTTTTAAGCTATCTAGAATTTAAAACACTAAATAGATGAATATTGAAAACCAGCTAAACAAGGAATATTTCATCCTTTGTGCCCCTATAGTGCAAAAAATCCATTAAGTCAATAGAAATTATTTTCTATCTGGTGAAAACAAATTTCAATTTTCATGATTAATTTTGTCTCAACTATTTAAGAGATATTTGACCTGCAAAAGATTGACAAATTTGATGAAACATTTAAATGTTTCTTTTTGTCTTAAAAACGTTATATGTTAAACATGAACCCTGAAAAATATAGGGATCTATGAATCTTCTCTCTCTCTCTCACACTCTCTTACTCTCTTTCTCTCTCTCTCTCCTCACACTCACACACACACAAACAAATACGCAAACAAAACACACACACACTCTCTCTCCCTCACACACACACACACACAAACACGGCACGGACACACACAATCAAACACACACACACGCACACGCAAACATTTACAAACACGGACACACAATCAAACACACACGCGCACGCAAACATTTGCAAACACAAACAAACACACGCACGCACAAACACACGCACACATCCGCATATATACACTTACAACCACGCAAACAGACAAACACACACACGCTATATTTTATGTTTGAATGAAAACTGATTTCATTTTCCCTCACATCTTACCTTTCCCAGTTCTCTTTTGTGGTATGCAGTATTTGTGAACCTTTAAGGCTGAAATTGGGATATGGACCTCATATAAATTGGTTTAGAGGTGCCAAAAAATGATAATCGGAGAAGAATTGATTATCAAATGGGAGGAGAAAGTCAAAACAGTGAGATACATTTTTCAATTCCTGATAAGGTTTACTCAAAATTATCTAAAAACTCAAAATATGCTTCAAAAGGGGTCTGATTCTTCTCGAAACATCGAATGACAAAATTGTTTTTTTTAAGGAAGAATTTACCACTTTCAGTAGCAAATACTGAACCAAAACTGCTCTATGAAATACTATGACTAAAAATTTTTTTTTATGCGCTATATGTGCTCGCACTTCCTGAGATTACCTTTCATTGAATTACTTGGGGGCTCTGATTAATTTTTCAATTAAAAAATTTGTTTTTTTAAAAATTTTGCCAAGAAGTTCATCCTTCTATGAAGTTCTGTGGTTACAACTTTCCTCTGATTCTGTGTTCACTTAAATTGAATTATTCGATTTTTTAAAAATTAGTTTTTGTTAAGTAATTTTTTCCCTCTTTTTCGTAAAGTTTTCAAAACTATTATGAAAATTCAACTTAATAGAACTCCTTTTATGAATGTTCTATGACTGCAACTTTGCATAGACGCCATAAGATGAAGGTGTAATTTTATGTAACTTTTTGAATTATGAGGCCAACCACGCTGTTTTTTTCGATGGCATTTCTTTCCCAAACCGACTTATTTTAATGTCGTGCGTAAAATATAGTTCTGAAGTTCTTAATTTCTGGTGATAAATTGTTTAGAGAAGTCCTCGAGTAAGCGTAGTCACCCCTGAAAATTTTCCCAGAACTTATGGAAAGATCTTTATTGTTAATGCTCTTCAGCCAGTTCAGCCCACTTCTCATTGGTAATTTTGTCGTAATTCTTCAGTTGGCGCTGCATTATAACTGAATTTTGGCAAGTAAGGTGTTTTTATTAGTTGCATGGCGGCCCTTTACTATGATTCAGACCTTGGTTAAGTTCAAAAGCGTTATTTCGCAAAACTTTTTTTCTTATTTTGTCTGAACCATCGCTGTGATGAATTTTAATAAAGTTATTGTTAACTTTAAGTGCTATATTTTGGCACCAGACGTTGCGCTGGCTAAAGTTTTATAAAAATTTGAGGTCAAAATTAATAAAAAAACATCTATGAGGTTTAATTTTGCATCTAATTGATTTGATTTTGCAATTGATTTATTGCAATTTTAAATGAAGCACGTTGCTTTTGATCATATATGCAGGAGCCTTGTGATTTAACACAAAGAAGTAAAACGCAGGAAACGCTCAGCAGATTCGGTTTTGAAACTGATTCTAGAAAAATTAGAACTTCAATGTGCGTATTCTCCAGCAGAAAATACAACATTTCCCATTCTTGAAATTTCTGTGGTGATAATAGTCATCACTCGAGTTAGGGATTAGAGCTATATATAGGCTATTTTTTATAAATACAATTAGGCTAGTTTATGCAAACTTCAGGAAATTACTGCCCAGGTTGAGGTCCCAGACGGAAAATTGATATATACAGACCCAGATGAATGCACGACTGGGTGTCGTGCGTTCAAATTTACATAGTCTGAAACTACGGAAAAACACACAAAAGTCTGCACATGAGTGCGCGAAATGTCTGATGAACATACGAAAGTCTCATCATGAACGCACGAAAGTCTGGACATGAACGCACGAAAGGTCTGATGAACGCACGAAAGTCTGATCATGAACGCACGAAAGTCTGGAATGAACAGACGAAAGGTCTGATGAACGCACGAAAGTCTGATCATGAACGTCTGGTGAACGCACGGAAGTCTGGACACAGGCACTTTCTGTCTGGGACGGTCTGGGCATAGGCACCTTCCGTCTGTGACAGTCTGACATACCGACTTTCCGTCTGTGACCTCAACCTGGGTGCTCCTCCTATGTCTTTTGATGACTCTCTACGGCTGTCTGTGAATTTTTGTATAACAAAAACATTTCGTATAACATAAATGAAATCAAGATATCTTTATTAAGCGTTACCTTCATCAGATGGCTAATTAACACATTCACGTTATTTCGAATTGATCATTAGTTCCTAGTTATGACTGCAAGAGCTAATTTTGCAAGGTAACAGTTATCGAAATCAATTCAAAGCAAAATTTTTATAGACTCCTTTTGGTATATGGGGTGCATACGATATATGACCACAAAGCTAACCCGAGCAAAACCAATAGGTTAAATGGTCAATTAGCACTACTTCGATAAGGGTATCTTTTTGGAATCTGTTCTGTATACCCCCCCCCCCCAGTTTTTTTATGCACCCCACTTACAAATTATGTGTTGTTATATAGCAAGTTACCGAAAGACAGCAACATGCACCTGGAAGAGTAAAAGTTATATGTTTTTGTTAAGTAATTTTTTCCCTCTTTTTCGTGAAGTTTTCAAAACCATTATGAAAATTCAATTTAATAGAACTCTTTTTATGAATGTTCTATGACTACAACTTTGCATAGACGCCATAAGATGAATGTGTAATTTTATGTAACTTTTTGAATTATGAGGCCAACCACGCTGTTTTTTTCGATGGCATTTCTTTCCCAAACCGACTTATTTTAATGTCGTGCGTAAAATATAGTTCTGAAGTTCTTAATTTCTGGTGATAAATTGTTTAGAGAAGTCCTCGAGTAAGCGTAGTCACCCCTGAAAATTTTCCCAGAACTTATGGAAAGATCTTTATTGTTAATGCTCTTCAGCCAGTTCAGCCCACTTCTCATTGGTAATTTTGTCGTAATTCTTCAGTTGGCGCTGCATTATAACTGAATTTTGGCAAGTAAGGTGTTTTTATTAGTTGCATGGCGGCCCTTTACTATGATTCAGACCTTGGTTAAGTTCAAAAGCGTTATTTCGCAAAACTTTTTTTCTTATTTTGTCTGAACCATCGTGTGATGAATTTTAATAAAGTTATTGTTAACTTTAAGTGCTATATTTTGGCACCAGACGTTGCGCTGGCTAAAGTTTTATAAAAATTTGAGGTCAAAATTAATAAAAAAACATCTATGAGGTTTAATTTTGCATCTAATTGATTTGATTTTGCAATTGATTTATTGCAATTTTAAATGAAGCACGTTGCTTTTGATCATATATGCAGGAGCCTTGTGATTTAACACAAAGAAGTAAAACGCAGGAAACGCTCAGCAGATTCGGTTTTGAAACTGATTCTAGAAAAATTAGAACTTCAATGTGCGTATTCTCCAGCAGAAAATACAACATTTCCCATTCTTGAAATTTCTGTGGTGATAATAGTCATCACTCGAGTTAGGGATTAGAGCTATATATAAGCTATTTTTTAAAAATACAATTAGGCTAGTTTATGCAAACTTCAGGAAATTACTGCCCAGGTTGAGGTCCCAGACGGAAATCTGATATGTACAGACCCAGATGAATGCACGACTGGGTGTCGTGCGTTCAAATTTACATAGTCTGAAACTACGGAAAAACACACAAAAGTCTGCACATGAGTGCGCGAAAGGTCTGATGAACATACGAAAGTCTCATCATGAACGCACGAAAGTCTGGGCATGAACGCACGAAAGGTCTGATGAACGCACGAAAGTCTGATCATGAACGCACGAAAGTCTGGAATGAACGCACGAAAGGTCTGATGAACGCACGAAAGTCTGATCATGAACGCACGAAAGTCTGGTGAACGCACGGAAGTCTGGACACAGGCACTTTCTGTCTGGGATGGTCTGGGCATAGGCACCTACCGTCTGTGACAGTCTGACATGCCGACTTTCCGTCTGGGACCTCAACCTGGGTGCTCCTCCTATGTCTTTTGATGACTCTCTACGGCTGTCTGTGAATTTTTGTATAACAAAAACATTTCTTATAGCATAAATGAAATCAAGATATCTTTATTAAGCGTTACCTTCATCAGATGGCTAATTAACACATTCACGTTATTTCGAATTGATCATTAGTTCCTAGTTATGACTGCAAGAGCAAATTTTGCAAGGTAACAGTTATCGAAATCATTTCAGAGCAAAATTTTTATAGACTCCTTTTGGTATATGGGGTGCATACGATATATGACCACAAAGCTAACCCGAGCAAAACCAATAGGTTAAATGGTCAATTAGCACTACTTCGATAAGGGTATCTTTTTGGAATCTGTTCTGTATACCCCCCCCCCCCAGTTTTTTATGCACCCCACTTACAAATTATGTGTTGTTATATAGCAAGTTACCGAAAGACAGCAACATGCACCTGGAAGAGTAAAAGTTATATGCCCACTAAAGCTGGGGGGACGAAACAGAATAGATTCCTTTCTGCATTGTCATTCACTTTGGGTAAAAGTCACCTCCGGGTTAGATAATCATAGGATTCGAGTCTTTATTTGTGCGTTCCATCTGTGGCTCTGGTGATGAAGAGTTTGACTGTTGAGAGAAGGGCTTGTGTATCTTGTCTAAAAAATAAACGCTCAACCAATATCAAGACTTTCCAGAGACCAAAAAGACCTCAGATTAGACCTATTTTGAGAGAAGTCTCGCAAAAATACCAGGCTTGAACATACGTAACATAAGTTTGGTTATATTTTGCACTCTGGCCAAGGTTTAGACCTCGATAGATTTAAAAGCCCAAGAATTCTATGGGGGGGAGGTGTTATTCACAGTATTACACAGTCAAGTTGCCCATTTGAAGTTGAGAAACCCATTTGATTTTTGATGGATTGAGAAAGAGTGCAAAGTGACTAATTAAAACATTGATTAAAGAGTGACTGATTACAAACTGATTAAAACACAACTTACTTTGTGCATTATTCTATAACATAGAGTAAAAAATAACAGTTTTTCGGCTTTTTTTCTATGTGGTCATATGAAAAACAAAAAAAATCAGTCATTTTACATCATATTTTAAAACTATCAGTGCGGGATTTCAATTTGAATTATTTGAGAGTCAACATATTGTTTCATTCATTAAAATATTGAAGTGCTGTAAAACATTATCAGTGATCAATTTCTGCCATTCAATTCATCGCTCAAAAGAATGCCTTTATTCACTACTCACGATTGGTTCTGGGACGCATCTTTTACTTGCCTAGAACAGTTTGCATTCGTAATTATTGCAAAGGTATTGACTCTAATATTTTAATCATCGTAAGATGTCAAAAGATATTTCAGACTTCTGACTTAGTTGTTGAAAATTTTCCTTTTGCTTCATTGCAAATCGTTCCATCCATAAACCTCAACTAAACTTTCAGCCTTGATGAAGGTTTACTATCAGAGCAAAAACAGACGACTAAGAGATCAATTTTTTGGAATTCCAAAGGTATCCAACCAATTAAAATCGTGAGCGTCAAAAAAACTATTTCCTCTAGAAATATGTAAAGATTCAACCACAAAAGCAGATTCAACCACTAATCAATCAAAATTTGACGGCCATTTTGTCTAAGTTTTGAAGCTAAAATCTGAAAAAAAAACCGCAAAAGCACACTAGAACACTCGGAAACCTTCTTCCTTTTTTCATCTTTTAACAAGCAAAACTTATTTTCTTCCTCCAAATAAATTTTCTTGCAGCCCCTGAAAAAATAATCAGGGGTTCTTCATTCGGTTTTTGATTATTATTTTTTAAGATCTAATTTTTGAAGTGCCGCCAACACGACAAGAAATTGTCTGCTTTCATCAGATATGTCTCAATAAATTTCTTTTACATAAATGAAACCAGCCGTTTAAACAGTCGGAAGCAAAGAAAGTTTGATAACTGAGAACGCTCATGTAACAAAACAATTTTATCAAGAAAACGAAATAGCATTAACAGCATCAGAATACTGTGACACATTTTGATGAAGTGGTCTGGAGCAAATTGATCAAACCGCTCTCGTTACACATTAGCATTAAACACACACACACACACACACACATATATATATATATATATATATATATATATATATATATATATAGATATATATATAAATGTATATAAATATATATATATATATATATATATATATATATCGCAAAATTTTTTGACGTGAAAAAACTGTAAAAGTGGGCGGACTGGTGAAAAAAACTCACATTTTAGAAAAAAAATTCACAATATACCATACACATTTTGTTAATAAGTGGAGAAATGTAAAAGTTTTGAAATTTGAATAAAAAATTGTTGGCAAAATAGGAAATGAAAACAAAAACGACAATACCTTAGCAAAGTCCACAACATATGACAATATTCTTTTTTGTTTTTAATTGAACAAAAGTTCCAATTTTTCAACTTTTCAATAACAGAAAAACAAAAATCCGGAAATTTTTACAGCATTAATATCGTTTTCGTACCGCATTATTTCGTACTGCCTTTAACAGCATTAATAACGTAATTAACCTTAAAATTTCTACTGGAAACCTTCTAAAAAAAGAAAATTCACATCACTTCAAAACATGCTTAACGTGAGGTTCAAAGCAGATTTGCCAATTGTTCATAATCTCTTTGTTACGTTAACCCCGCCGACATTTGACCAAATTAGAATCTTCTTAGCGAACACTTAACTTCTAGTTGTGAGGGAGTACAATTTCATTTTCATATGCAAATTTTAGTTTTTCTGAAGAAACATTAGAAGGTCGGGAAACTTTTAAGCAAAGCAGATAATGGGCCTCTTGATAATTTGATTTACAACGAGTTTTTGCGAAGAATTATCATAAAACGACTATTATCGATATTTAAGCATAACCATCTGTTTTAAAAAAACTCATAAGAGGTGAATCTTTTTGTAAAGTGTGACTCTAACTAGAGAACGAAATTTCGGTATTGATATATGCCTAATAGGGCAAACTGAGAAAAATGATCTACTTTTGTTTTTTTTTCTGAAACGTAAATGTGATCAAAGGCGCTTCAGTTGAGGTTATTTTTTTCAACTAGTTTTTCGTTAAATTTTTATGTTTTCTTCGTCAAATTACATTAAAATTTCCAAGTTTACTGTAGTAAAAAATATTTCTTGGATCCATGCTTCATCATAATTGAACACTTTTTAATTATTCCTTGCAGAATAATATGAATCCCCTTTTTATATCTGAAAACAACCAGAAATTTTTAAGAATTGCTCTGATAAACTAATGTAGGCGAAATTTTTGATTGCTTATAGCGTAACTATAATCGCCTATAGCGTAAATTATTAAAATTTTTTCATATAAATATTATATATATATATATATATATATATATATATATATATGTTTGAGTGTGTGCGCGTGTTTGTGTGTGTATGTGTGTGGTTGTGATTATACAAAAACTCATGTTATCATATATACATTGTTGTACCAATAAATTAGGTGCAGTTTGCTGCGTTCTTCAAGCACCAGATTTGCTCCATGCGTTTGATTTCCGTTAACTCGCAGCTAAATGAGCGGATTTCTGAAATTTTAAACCAGCTTTCGTTTTTGTTCTCAACTTTTACACAGAGAAGACGGTTGAACTACTAAGTTTTTTACTGTTTGGTACTCTCTTGTGATTTGAATTGCACGCCTTCCATCGAAAAAGACAAAGCCTTTGCCTATAATAAAGATCTAATAGACAGCTTGCATGCAGACTTGACTAACAAAAATAAAAAAGCCCAAGGCGTCTCCAGTGACGGAATTGTGCGAATGCGTTAACGAAAGTGGGAAAAATCTCTTGACGAGAAATAAAGCAAAGATCTGTGTTAGGAAAAAGATAATTTGTGTTTTGGTGCACAATATAATTAGATAAACAAAATATGTTTGTCGAATTTTCGAAAATGCAAAAACTCTTGTTTAATTTGATATTTTGAAGAATTATGTTTAATAATAGCCGTTTCTGGAGCTTATTTTCAACAAAATAGCGCTCATATGCATAAATCAAAGGCCGACTGAAGTTTCTTCCACGAATTGAATCGGCAGGTACTATAGTTTTCAGCAAATACTCCCTATTTGAATCCAATTGAAAATTTATGATTAATTTGGAACCAATAGTTACAAAAAAAGAGAGTTTTGTAGTTTTAAAAGTGTAGGAAATATAATTCAGCTATCGTTATAAAGTGGTGCGAAAACTGCAGAAACGATCTACAAGATATTTAAAACAGCTAATGGCGTAATGACTTGATACTAGGAAACTGATCTGAGTGTTGTTTTTTTATGTTTGTTGCACTTTTTAAGATTCTTCAGAAGTACCAAGCTTTTGGAGCCATGTGGCTTTGATGGTCTGATGAAAAGCGATTTCAAACTAGCAGTATCTAATCAGATGTTTTTGGAATTTTTCACTATTGGTTATACCACTGTAGATCACCAAAATGTACTTCCAGCAACTATATGCAGTATAATCGTATAATCGTATATTTTTTTAATGCGTAATCTATTAACTTATTTTTTTATAGTGCAAGATTTGATAAAACATTCAGCTTTATCGTGTAAAAATCGATCAGAGGAATTTTCATTGTGCTCACTCTGATTAATGTTTTGACAGAGGAGATAAGAAATGATGCATGACCTACAGATATCTCTATTAAATAAAAATTGTGGTAGAAATTAGTAAGATCCTTACACGCTAAAAATCGCCGAATCAATGGTGCTTTGAATCAAATAAATCAGACACTTACCCGTACCGAACTCCAAGTCTATATCAGTACTAGGCAAGTCTAAATCCAAGTCTTATTTCGTTTTCCAGTACTGGGCAAGTCTTAAAAAAGTCTTACAAGTCCGACAAGTCTTGGCCAAGACTTGGGTAACACTTGCAAGTTGACTCCCAAGTCAAACCCAACTTTTCAAAAAAAATTCGAGTGAAATTTTCGAATTCAAAAAAATTTCGCAACGTGCCACGATTTTGGCATTACTTTTTGGCCCCTTTCCAGGGATGCTAGAAAATGATGCCGGGGGCATACCAAATTGATTATTGGGTGATTCTTAGCACCCCGGGAGGGTCTATTGAGGTTTTTTCAGGTGTTTTGGGCCTTTTTGAGCCATTTTTCAGCCATTTCAGCCCCTAAAATAGCCGAAATCACCAAATTTATGTACTTTTCAGACGAGCCAAATGTCGAACTTCAACCGAGGCAAAGTTGTCAAAAGGGGTGCTACTGTGAGGGTTCCCATGATAGCCCCATGTCCCGTGGTGCGGCACCCAGTGGACCCTATTATGGCGCAAAGTCCTACAAATCTGCCCGAACAAGCGCCGAGAGATGTCCCACAGTATAAACTTACTCAAGAGCCAATGTTGACCTCTGTTAGTGCTAGTAAAACTAGTTATAATTAACCAACTATAACTGTTTATATCACTGTTTATATCACTGTTTATATCACTGTTTATAACCCGGTTATAAATATGGGTTATAAGCGAAATGAGTTATAAATTGTGGTCGGGGGTGGGGTGGGGTGTCATAGCTCGTTGGTCTTTAATTCGCGAAATACTGGTCCAAATTAGATGTCATATATATAGTTTTAAAGCTTATTTTACGGGCAATTGAATGAGCTATGTCCCGTCCCGATCCGATTCGTATATTGGTCAGAATTCTGGATTTCAAGTACCGCACCCCCAAAAAGTGAGGTGTACCTGGTGCTCGTACTCTAAGAACTTTTTTTTAGTGCACCTAGGAGGCTCATTTTTTAATATGAGTTAGCTTATAATGTGTGCTAACTAGCGTTACTACTCCGGTCAAATTTGAATCCGATTTCAAAAAGTTATTAGCGAACGAGCATGAGGTACCTCATAGGTCCTAATGTCGGGGGAGCCATAGCTCCCTGGTCTTTAATTCGCGAAATACTGGTCCTATTTTTGACGTTTTTTTCAGCTATTTTTGACTTTTTTTCGGCCATTTTTGACGTTTTTTCGGCTATTTTTGACGTTTTTTTGGCTATTTTTGACGTTTTTTTGGCTATTTTTGACGTTTTTTTTCGGCCATTTTTGACTTTTTTTCGGCTATTTTTGATCTTTTTTCGGCCATTTTTGACGTTTTTTCGATCAGTTTTGACGTTTTTTTCGGCTATTTTTGACGTTTTTTTGGCTATTTTTGACGTTTTTTCGGCTATTTTTGACGTTTTTTTCGACCATTTTGACGTTTTTTTCGGCCATTTTTGACTTTTTTTCGGCTATTTTTGATCTTTTTTTGGCCATTTTTGACGTTTTTTCGATCAGTTTTGACGTTTTTTTCGGCTATTTTTGACATTTTTTTCGGCAATTTTTGACGTTTTTTCGGCTATTTTTGACGTTTTTTTCGGCTATTTTTGACCTTTTTTCGACCATTTTTGAAGTTTTTTCGATCAGTTTTGACCTTTTTTTCGGCTATTTTTGACATTTTTTCCGGCCATTTTTGACGTTTTTTCGATCAGTTTTGACCTTTTTTTCGGCTATTTTTAGTAGTAGATAAAACAGGGAAACCAGCCACCAGCAAAATTTGTTCCTTTTCTCCTAACGCTAATCGCGCACGTCGAATGGAACAAATTTTACTGCTTGCTGGTTTCCCTGTTTTATCTACTACTGTATATTCACTCTATATTCACTTCTTATACAATTAAAAACTATCCTTTCTTGTCTCACTTAGTGCAAACCACTAGTACAGAGTTAAGCTGGTAATTAACCATTATCAGACGGATAGTTCGGGTTCTATCCCCACCGACTCCGGTGGACGTATCCCAGTACTAGTATAAAACTAACAAGCACGTAAAACCAACTTGCGAAAATGAACTTGAATAAAAAAGAAAACTTGAACAAAAAATGAAAATATTAAAATAATTAAAATTTTCTTATATTCCCCTAATCAATATTTAACCAATCTAAAACTAAAACTTCCTGTCTCACTTGGCGTAGTGGTTAAATCATCGAGTCTAGTTAAGTTGCTTTAGCAAACGGAAGGTTTGGGGTTCCTTCCTCACTGACTCCAGTGAACGTCCCCCGATAGGCGATGCCGCCTTTCAGGATTCTGATGAAAAAAAAAAACTATGAAACTAAGTGAGATAAAAAAAAACAAAAAAAAACCAAATTCACAGTTTTTAAAAAGGATGATCCCTGCTGTGAGACTGTATATGGGACACACTGTGATGGGTATACAGTCAAAAACACTGAGATCGGTGGAAACACAGTGATAAGTGTTTTTTTTCAATGTAACTTGCGAAAATTGGTGACGCCTCTGCGGGGATCGGTGTAAGGACCTTCAATCTTGGTCCCCCAACCGCTTCACGGATAACTTGTACACATAACCGGCGTAACTCTAAACTTTTATGTTAAATCTGTCAGCATATTCCTTGAATTTATCTTTGGTGAGTGTATATCTATATCTATGTAAATAAATACATAATCTACACTTAAAATTTTTAAATCTAAATCCACTGATGTGTTGATTTTCTTTACACATAATACAAGTTATATATAGACTAGGATCATTATAATGTATATTCATATGATTAATATAATCTCTATTCTTAAAGTAACCTTTACAGATATAACATCCAAATAAACTATCTAAACATGTATCACAACATTTTCTCCATGATTTATCTTTACAATCACTACATTTTACTGATGTAGACATTTTCAATTTGTATGTTTTCAAAATTGAAATTTTTGTCTATAAAAATAAAGATGTCTAAAGTAGAAAACGTAAACTTTTGTTATATTTGTGATTTGGCCTTTGAAACAAGGAAACAATTTGCCAAACATAATTTAAGTGATGAACACTTAAATATGGCAAGAAAAGGGTATGAGGATGAAGTGGAAGATCCGCAAAGCGGCTTCTCCGATGAAATCTTGGAGAGGGTGTATAATCCGGATGAAGATGACTATGTTTTCAAACCCAAAGATAATACTAAGGATATTATTAGAACTGAAGCTAAAACTAAAACTAAACCTAAAACCATAGACAACATCTACACCAGAATTAAGTATGAATGTAAAGAATGTCATGAAGAATTTAGGAATAAAATAGCTCTAACTACTCATTCATATAGTCATAATCGCAAGTATTTAGAAAACACTGAATGCTTTGATATAAATTCTAGCCAGAACATGAAAGAATTTTATATTACTGATAAAGCTGGAAATTACATTGAAGATATAGATGAAGCCATTAATAACTCATTAGAAGGAATTAAAAACTGTTACCAGTATTGAAAAGTTAAGAGTTTTAAATATAAGATTACAGTCGAGTGTGATTATAAGAAGAGAACAAAAGTAGAAGTTAAAACTACTAAAATATTCTTCAATACTGACTATATTAATAAAAACGCAATTTATGAAAATGGAGACTTCACTCAATGGCTAAACTTCGAAAAGGAAATATATGAAGGTTATGGTTATGATTTCGAGTTTCTTGGAATAAGAAGTATTCAGTTGAACATTGAACCAACTAAAGCATCTATTGGTACCCATATAGATTTACCAGCTGATCTCAAAAACTCTAAATCGATATTGAATATACGAAGTTATAAATACAATTGCTTGCAACTAACTATTACTGCTTGGCTATATCCTGCCACGCACCATACAACTCGAGAAAGTAAATATGTAGATGAACTTATTGAGCCAAGACAAAAACATGAAGATGACTTCGGATATATATTAAGAATACAGAAATTATATAATATTAATATTTGGTTATACACACCTTGTGGTGGGGGTAAAGTAGAATTGTTTAAACCAGTGGATGACTTTAATAAAGATAAAAAAGATGTAAGAATACTAGTTTGGAGTAATGGACAAATAGAACACTGTGCTCTAATTAAAAACATAGAAACCTTGTTAGATCGACCAAATAGAATGAATCACAAATTCTATTACTGTGATAGATGTACATATTGGTTTGATTCAAAAATTAAATATGACAAACATGAATGCAACAACTCATTCAAACCAGAGATTGTTTGTCCTAAGAAAAAACATATTACTTTTATAAATGAACACAAACGTCAGAATATAAAAAATACTATAACCGCCGATATAGAATGTTGCATTGTTGAAGTCTCAACTAATGATAGTAAATATGTAATAGCTGAACATATTCCAATAGCTGTTGGTTACACCTGGCAAGGTAACTTCAAGCACTACTTCGGTCTTGATTGTATCAAAAGATTTGCTAGAGATCTGTTAGAAATAGAAACTGAGAATAATTTCAAACATAATGAAAAGATGATATTCACAGAAGAAGATAAATTATACCATGAAACTAATAACACTTGTCATATCTGCAGCAAAACATGTATTAATCCGCGAAGCGGTTACACCGATAAAGTAAGAGATCATTGTCATGAAACTGGTAAATATAGAGGACCAGCATGTATGATATGTAATCTGAGGTATAAACAACAAAACTTCATTCCTGTAATATTCCACAATGGCTCTGGCTATGACTTCAACTTACTATACAGTGAACTCTTCAAACAGAATAATGATAAAAGAAAAGTAGATAACATACCACTAGCTGCTGGTAAGTCTAAGATGTTTAGCATTGGTTGTCTCAAATTCTTAGATAGTTATAACTTCTTAGCTATGCCTCTAGATCAAATGGCAAAGATATATTGATGTAAAACTAAAACATTATATCCATATGAATACTTTGGTTTAGACTCCTGGGGAAGGGCCTCTGGCCTTGGTTCCCCAACCACGACAAAGTCGTATGACAGCGAAGCTGCCAATGGTAGCAAAGCTACCTACCAAGAAGTTATAGGTAATTTGAAAATAGAAGACTTCAAATCCTCACTACATAATAAATTACCAACACAAGAAGAAGTAGATAACTTTAATAATGAAAACAGTCATAAAACTGGTAAAGATCTAACTATAGAGTATTTACAGAATGATGTTGAAATATTAGACTATTGCATGAATGAATATGTTAAATTAAGTATGAAAGAATTCAAGCTCAACCCACTACATTACGTTAGTCTCCCAGGTTATAGTTTTGATTGTTGGTTAATGTCAAGTGGTGTTACACTAGATACATTGCAAGATAAACAAATGTTAGATGATTTTGTTGGAGCAAAGAGAGGTGGTATATGTGGAATAATGGGTGATAGATATATTAATAATCGGCGAAGGTCCATATGGTACATAGACGCAAACAACCTATATGGTTATGCAATGATGCAAAAGTTACCTTATAAGGATTTTGAGTTTATTACTACTACTACTCTAGATCCGCCAAGCGGGTTCCTCGATGTAATATTGAATACTCCAGATGATAGTGATCATGGTTATTATATAGTTTGTGATATTGATTATACTAATGAATGTAAAGAGAGAACAGAGCAACTAGCACTAATGCCTAATAAGAGAAAGATAAATGATAATGAATTAGGTTACAAGGAAAGAGATGGGAGCGAAGCAAGATCCGCGAAGCGGTTACACCGATCAGAGAAATTAATCTTAGATCAAAACAACAAAACAGAATATATGGTTCATTATAGGATGTTAAAGTTCTATGTTAAGATGGGAGTAAAAGTAACAAAAATACATAGAGTAATTAAATTTAAACAAGACTACATATGTAGAGGTTATATACAAAACAATAAGGATGTAAGGAAATTAATGAATAACTCACTATATGGAAGAATGTGTATGAATCCTCTGCATTTCTTTCAAAGCAAGTTCTTGCATGATGAAGAAAAAATAATGAAAAGTGTAAGTAAACCAACATTTAAGAATATAACTAGATATAGAGATTATAGCCAAATAGAATATATAAAGAAAAAAAAGAATATAGCTCACCTGTATATGTGGGAGTAACAATACTCGAACTAAGCAAATTACACATGTATGATATATTCTATAATATTCTACAACCATCCCTCAAAGATCTAACACTTCACTATATGGACACAGACAATTTTGTATTAAGTTATAGTGAAGGTAAAGTTAGTGATGAGCATAAGGATCTATCCAATCTCGAAAAACCAATCAAGACAAATAATAAAGTCCCCGGCAAGTTTAAGCACGAGCTTGGGAGTAGGATTATTGAGGAATTTATAGTCTTAACACCTAAGACTTATAGTTTGGTTACCCACGGGCAGAGCCCGTTTAAAGATAGCCCAAAGAATACTAAAGAAAAAGGAATAAAGAAGCATAATAATGCTAAACATGAAGAGTATTATGATGCATTATTGAATAATATACAGAGAACAGTAGATGAATGTAGAATAAAAAAAGTTGGTAATAACATGACAACAACAAAAACAACTAAGATTAGTTTAAATATATTTGATGATAAAAGGTTTTATGTAAATAACATTAAAAGCTATCCTCACGATGAGAATCTATATCTATTCAAAAGAGATCTAGTAAATAAAATCTGTGAAGCAGATTTAAATTTAAACAAAGACCTACTTATCTGTGAAACAGCTTCGCTGATAAATAATATTAAAGAGCTAACCATTAATGATGATAGAAAGTTAATCCTTGCTGCAATTACACTATATAATGATTTATTATAATTATAAAAAATGACTAAATTAGATAAACTTATAGAATTAAACAATCTAGAAAAACAAAACAGAAGAAATAGATTAGACGATAAATTAAAACAACAAGAGTATTATGGTGAAATAGAAGAGTTATTTGATCCTTTAACTAAAACACTAAATGCAAACAATGAACAGAATCTAGCATTAAGTGAACAAACATTACGAGCAATAGATTGGCAAAATCAAGAGTTAGATAAACAAACTAAGATGATCAGTGAAACTGCTTCGCAGATCGAGCAAATTGGTTCCCAGTTTAATGAAGCTTTAATGAAGTCCAATGGCAAAGCTGTAGAGGAAGCTCGAGATAAACCAGGAATGTTAGTAGATAAAGACACGGCTCAAATTATTAATTTGATGTCAGTTCAATCTAATCCCCAATTAAAGTTAAAATTCGGAAATTTAGATATTGGTGAATTTGAAATGAATGGTGTTAAACTAATTTACCAAGAAAATTCATTTATAGTTAAGGATAATATATATGAGTTTTCAGATGAATTTATAAACTTTCTTACTAACCCTAATATAAAACATGGTGAAATCGAGGAAGATGAAAACAAAATAAAAAGGTTTTTAAAGGATATTAGATATGATTTAGGAAAAAGGGGATAAGAAAAGTGCTAGATATAGAACAATAAAACGTATAATGGGGGCAAAAGATGATGTATATGGTAGGGGACTAAATAGCAACCCAAATAATCAACGAAGTTGCCATTTAAATGGTTTAATAGAAAGACTAGAATTATTAATACTAGAAACAAAAGCTGGTCATGATGGATTATTTGACGAAACGCTAGATATATCTAAGCAACTATTATCTATGAATATTATTAATCAAGAACAACTAGATAATTTTGTTTTTAACTATGGTAAATGAAGGGTAAACACCTGGCTACGCTCATAATGATGGAACAACAACAACTCCTAGCTAAAGAAGTATTTAGTCCTCAAATAACAAAGTTTAGAAGAGAAAGAATAATACCATTATATAAAGATGAAACATGGTCAGCTGATTTAATTGATAAGTCATCTTTAAGTAAATACAATAATAATTATAAGTTTATATTAACAGTTATAGATATATTCACAAAATATGCATGGGCTATTCCATTAAAGAATAAATCTGGTTTATCTATAACTAATGGCTTTAAATTAGTATTAGGCGAAAATCCACAAGGAGGCTCTCAACTTAGAAAACCAGAAAAGTTATGGGTAGATAGAGGTAGTGAGTTTTACAATAAAACATTTAAATCTTTACTTAAAGAATATGGAACGAAAATATATTCTACTTATAGTGATTTAAAGGCTGTGTTTATAGAGAGATTCAATAGAACATTATTACATATAATAAATAAACCTATGTTCATCAATGGTGATGGTAATTGGGTAAATATATTAAATGATGCAGTCTTAACATATAACAATAACATTCATTCAACAATTAATATGACACCAGTTGACGCTTCTAATAATCCTGATAAGGTTAAATACACTTTTAATTTTAAGAATATTAAGCCAAAATTTAATGTTGGTGATTATGTTAGAAACGCAGATAAACGTAATATCTTCTCTAAAGGTTACACTTCTAATTGGAATAGAGAACTGTTTAAAGTTAATGAAGTTCTAAAAACACAACCACCAACATATAAGATAGAAGATATTAATGGAGAGATAATAGAAGGTAAATATTATGAACAGGAACTATTGAAATCTGAGTTTGATTTTGAATCTAATAATGAAGTTTTGGAATCATTAAATATATTTCTTAAAATAAATAATGACAAGAAACAGATTCAATCAGGCTAAAAATCAATCAGGGAACTCACTTCTCGGATTAACATCAACAAACAACCTAACACTAAGTAAGGCTCGTGGGTTATTCCTAGAAGATAATGATAATATTGACATGAAGGATACCTATAAAATTACAAATGTACATCCTCCGTTAGATGAAAAGGATGTGGTTAATAAAGAGTATTGTGACAATAACTTATTATCCTCTTCTAATAAAATAGAAATTTTAAGCAGAAACATAACTGAACTAAGAAAAGGTGATTTTGATAAAGTTACAACTAAAACTTTACAACTAAATGAAACACAAGTTAATGAAAATCTAATTAATGAATTCATTAAATCAGCAAATGAAGTCACAAATGTTGTTAACTTTTGTAATAAAGTTGCTGCTGATACTATCTCTAAATATAATCAATTAAAACAAGAGATTGATAATAATAAGTTTAATCAGAATGTTACCAACATACATTTAGATGATATGTTTACTAATGGTCTAAGGGAAATGAAAGAATACAATAAATCTCTTAGAGGTGTTATAGTAATATATATAATTTCTATACTTTTACGAAGTAAGTTACTTGATAATAAAGAGAAAGACAGACTTGAGATGCATTATGGATTTAAACAAGAAGATATAACGAAAGAAATAGAAAGTTTTTTCACTAATGAAAATGACCAATCTACGAAATAGTTTCACTGATCCAACAGCACCGAGTGAGAGCTTACTGTATCCAGATTTATCATCAGTATCGGAACGGTTGATGCGCGAAGCTGCTGCTGTCAATGAACAGCAGATAAATGAAAAGATTCAAGCTAATAATAAATTTAACAATAATATTAACATTATAAAAGATATTAGAAATTATTATGAAACTGAAACTAATAATTATGATAAGAATTTAAGTAGATATAAAAATTATATTAACGTAGCTGAGATAACAGAAATACTATTATCATCAATTGCAACAACAGCAACAACAACATCAGTTGCATTAACAGGTATAGGATTACCTTATTCTATACCCACAGCTTTTGCTACAGCAACTGTTTGTGGTTCATTATCAAAAACAATTAATACTAAAATAAGAAATAAAATTATAAAGTATTCACAAATGTATATTCTAGCTAAACAGTTTGGTGATAAATTTAATAAACTATATACTAAATCAATGAATGATAATAAAATAGATAATGATGAATATAATGAATTAGTCAAGGTATATGAGGATTATAAGAAGAACAAGAAAAATAAATTAAGTGTTTTTTTAAACTAAAGTTATTAGTTTTTAGTAATAACAATGTCTTTAGTAATAATAATATTAGTATAAATATATACCGATAATCATAATCATAAACATAAACATAAATATAATCATAATCAAATAATTATCTTTTCTTTGTACCTGAGTATAAACCTCTTCCTTTTTGTACTACCTTTATACCTTCACCAGTAGTTGCAAAATTAATTAAATCAGGTGTGGCTGATAAAGCAGCTCTAGGGTTTCTAGATGCCGCTGCAATTCCTATTTTACTTGCAATCTCTAATGCTCTTATTGGATTATTAGCAACTTTCCTTCCAAAGTTAACTGTAGCTCTACCAACACTTTTAAAAAAATCTTTCAATCCCTCTGCTTCTATTGTTGCATCAGATACTGTCATTGATTTATTCCTTCCACATTTAGTGCAGGATCCTCTTAACATTTTAGTACCTTTTGGTGTAATCCGTGAAGCGGGTTCCCCGATAGCTCCTCTTATGTTATTAGTGCCACTATAATGTCTGCCACCAACACAATATGAATTGGTTTTGAACTTATTTAAAAGACTCATTTCTATATATAAAAAATAATGGAAGTTAAAAAGTATAATCCTTTTGTTGTTATGAATAAGCCTACGGGCTCTGCCCGCGAGCGAAGCTCGAAGACTAAACATGAAGCTAGAGGCTTATGGCGTAGCATCGGTGAAACCGGTTCCCGGATGGACGGAGTCCTATCTCTAGAGAATAAAAAGAAACTAGATACTATTTATGCTAAAGGTTTTGTTAAGACTAGTAGGAAATAATGATAAGGACTTTAATTATAATTATATCTATGATATGATAAGCCTCTGGCTATCTGCGAAGCAGTTCAACGAAGTTGTTTGACAAATTCACTGATCCACGAAGTGGCTTTGCCAATTAGTCTCTACGAGACTATAGACCTTCGGTCATTAGTTTCTATGAAACTATATCAACCATCTTATTACCATCACTACTAACACTAATAACCTTTCTAGTTAATACTAATGCATGACATATAACATCGGCAACTGCAGCACTAAATTTAAAATTAAGTTGTATTGGTTGTGGACCTATATGATCAGTTTGATATCTAGTATCAAATACATATATTCTATAACTACTTTTGAATGTTCTATGATTTATATACGGTTTTATATTATATGGTAGCCCATTATAATCTTTATTAAAGCTAACAATCTCTTTAAAAGCCTCATTATAATTATTGGTACCATAATTAATATTCATTCTATCTTCAGGATAAAACTCACTACCAATCTTACAATAACATTCAGTAACATTCATTAAATGAAATGTACTTGCATCATGAGTTTGTTCATTAACATTATTATTTTCAAAACCAACTATTATATGTTGTGGTCTTTCCATACCACTTTCCATACCTAGATCAAACAAGAAATTAGTAGCATTAGGTACGTTCTTATAAAATGTTTTTCTTTCATAATAACCGAAGTCTATATTATTCTTTTTATTTAATCCTTTCTGTACAATAATTCTATTGTCATTACTAGGATCAATACTAGGCACAAACCATGATATATCTCTAATTTCTATATTACCATCATTAGCTACTGCATCAGCACCAGCATTAATTCTATATAGAGCTCTATCATTATTATTTCTTTTTAAAATTAGTTTAAATCCTAAACCATATATAATCTTTTTTAAATCATTCACAAAACCAAATAGATCACTCATCTTAACCATCATATACATATGACCTCGTTCGGCAGCAGCATGATCACCTTTAAGTTGACTATCTCTATTACCTTGATTTCTAACAAAACCACTCTCATATTCATCATCAGTACTAGTTAATAACTTATACATCAATAGATTAGGATGACAATGATCTATATATTCAATGGTCCTACCACCACTAGTTTCAAGTTTAACTGAACTAAACAATGCCATCATACCATAATTAACCAATCTAATATTAGCATTATTAGCAAATACACCCCCAGCATCATCTGATACAACAAACTCTATCTCTAGATATGAATCGTGTATATTTAAATGATTCTCTTCTCTATTGAGTATAATATTAATGTTAGTATTGATTGTCTTCATTGTTGCCAGATTATTTGGTTTATACTTTATAATCTTACTTTTGTGTATATCATTATTATAACCATAAGTTGCATCCAAATTAAAATCCATTTTTATTAGATAAAAAGTGACTGATAACTTAATCACCGGAGGTGCAACTTCGTTGATCTTATGGGAACTACAAAAGATACATGAAGCATTAACTAAAACTAAGGAAGAACACACACTTAACTTTAGAATGATAAAGCCAACAGAAAAGTTTAACTTTAGTGAACCTATACTTAATAAAACAAAATTAGGTTTAATTAGATTATCAGTTTATAACTCAGTGTTTAATGTGAATAGAATGAACAATCAACTCATATATGATACCAAAGGTGAAACATGGTCAAATACCCGTCTTTTAGGTATTACACCAGGTGCATATGAATTATATGAAATAGCAGAATTAATAAAAGAAGAAACTAATGGTAATGTTATAATAGAAATTGATAAGAATACAATGAAAAGTTTAATGGAAGTAAAACAAGGTGCAATTAACTTTGACATAGAAAATTCAATAGCCCCATTACTAGGATTTAGAAAAATAGTTTATAATAAAGGTAAATATACATCTCAGAAAATTGTTGATATTATGGGTTTTAGTAATATTAACATTCATTGTAATGTGATATCTGGTGTTAAAGATAATGGTAAGGATACAGACATATTATATACTTTTAATCTAACTGAACCACCAGGTTATTTGATAAATATTATACCAACTAATATCTTGTATCAAAATGTAACTAAAGATAGAATAGAATATATAGAGTTTCATATTAAAGATGAGCATGGAAGACCTATAGACTTTAATGGTGATGTATTAAGTTTTACTTTACATCTGACATAGTCAGCTGGGCGAAGCCCCATCAGTGAAGCTGCTTCGCAGATCTGGTGTAACCAGCAACAACTTCGTTGATCTAATATAGTTAGCAGACCGAAGGTCTGTTTGATTTAGTTACAGACTTAGACTTAGACTTTACTTAGACTTAGGCTTAGACATAGTCATAGATTTAGACTTAGACTTAGACTTTACTTAGACTTAGGCTTAGACATAGTCATAGATTTAGACTTAGACTTAGACTTATCTGCGAACAAACTCCGTCTGTGGTTTACCAACGAGCTCCGCTCGTGGTAACCCAAGCAGGTTCCCTGATTGGTGTAACCACTTCGTGGATACTTAAACTAAACCACAAAACTCTCCGATCCCAATTAATTCTTAGTTTACCATTAATATTTTTATTTTTAGTTATATCAATGACAATGTAATTATAAGGCTCTTTCCATACCTTATTACATATATTAGCAAAATCATTATAACTAAGTTCCACATTATTAAAGAAATCTTGATATATAGATATGAGGGCTTTACCTCTCTGTTCAAATAAAATAAATAGATTACAGTTCTCTCTAACACTCTGCCTATCCAGAGAGAACAGGTTTTGATTAAGATATATCATATTACAATTATTATGTCTACCCCTACAAAAGTATTCATTTATAACTGGTTCTTTGGCTCTAACATCATCGAATATCATTAGTTTCTTTAAGTCTTTGGGTAGTTTATCAGGAGATGGTAAATCTTTTATATCTTTAATAAATTCAACATCTGCTTTTGGGTTTATTCTTTCTATACCATGGTACTGATCACCAGTAGGTCCAATGATATATAGCTTATCAAAGTATATACTAGCTAGAATTAGTTTTTTTCAATAAGAATGTCTTACCACATTCACTAGGACCGGATATTATACATCTAAAGTTATCTGGGAATGCGGCTTCAGTAATTATATCATCATCATTTAACCATGAATATAGATCATCATTTATATTAATGGCAATAGGACTTGTTTGGATTATATTACTTCTTGGTGGTGATATATCCAGATTAGGACTACTTCGCGGATTATAACTACCCCCTTGATTATAACTACTTCTCTGATAGATAGTCTCATCATTATCATTATCATAAACATTGACATTATCATTATCATTATTAACAAAGCTACTTCGTAGATCATTAGCATTAACATTATTAGCAAAGCTACTTCGAAGATCATTATCATTATCATTATCATTATCATTAAACTTAACATTATCATTATCATTAACTTTATCGTTATCATTAATTTTATCGTTATCATTAACTTTATTAGCAAAGCTACTTCGTAGATCATCTGTGAAGCAGGTTGGTATGCCACGGACGGAGTCCGTTCCCTGATTATCATTAACTTTATCATTATTAGCAAAGCTACTTCGTAGATCATTAACTTTATCATTACAACCCAAACAGAAACACTCATTATACATTCCTGGATATTTACATTGATTAACTAGAATATTCAAAGCATTGTTAATTCTAAATCCTCTATCAATAAGATAGATCATGTATAAGCAATAGGCCCCACAATAAGATTCATCATATTGTTGTATTCTTTCATTAGAGCCTAGATTGACATACTCTTCTAAGAATAATGGAGGAGTTTCTATACCAAAACTATCAAAGTAATACACTGGACCACCTTCTCTTCTTATAACTAAAACCCAATGTGTACCTTCAGTTGGATGTAAATTTACAATAATGTTGGAGTTGGGTTCACTTACGTTATTTGGAGTCTGATCTCTCATTACAATTTCAATTGGTGTTAGACTTATATCTTTACCTATATCTTTTATTCTGATATCACTCATAGCACTATTATCAATATTAAATTTATTATTGAATTCCTCAAAAGTTAGGATAAGCATTTTCTTATAAATATTATTAATGTTTAATTATAACTCTAATTATTGCGAAGCATCGGTGGAACCGTTACACGGATGGTCGAAGACCCATAAGTCTAATTATGTCTATATTTATCTATGTTTTCATTTATAAAAATGGAGACAGGTAGTGTGGTTATAATTTTTATTTTCTCAATTATATTTTGTTTTATAGTATATGATTCAATACCGAGTAAATATGCAAAACTAGAAGAAAACTTTGGTGGATTTATGAATAGGAGTCTAGTTAGATTTGAAAATGAAAAGTCACCATTACACACTATTGTCTATGGTGGAACTGGTACGGGTAAAACATATTTTGTTAGACAATACTTAAAATTATACTCAGTCCAAAATCAAGATCCGAGAAGTGGTTACACCGATCAGGATCAAAATCAAAATCAAGATCAAAATCAAAATCAAGATCAAAATCAAGATCAAGATCAAAATCAAAATCAAGATCAAAATCAAGATCAAAAACAAAATCAAAATCAAGATCAAAATATAGTTATAGTGTGTAAAGATGACAGAGACTGGATAAATCCCGAGACTAATAAGTTTTATACTGGATTTAATAAATGTGATATGAATATGATCACAAAAAACAATATGCAAAAATTTCGAAATTGTGTAATAGTACTTGATGATATGGGTGATAAGTTAAATAAGGATATAGACTATTATTTTACTGAAGGTAGACATTATAATATTCAAATGATTGTAATGTGTCATAAACCAGCTCAAATAAATAATACAGCAAGAATGAGTTGTGATACTATTTATTTAACAACTTATAATGGATCTGATCTATTTAAAAACTTTAATGAGATATATAAATGTGAACATGACTTAGGTAAAATAATTAGTGAGTTAAATAGTAACCATTATAATCGTACAGACGGAATGTCAGATGAACCTCGTTATGGTATAATTAAATATAATAAGAAAGAAAATACTTTTATTATTATTAATAGTAATAGAACAATGATATATGATTCAAGAGTTGGTTTCCTTGATTTAAAAGCTCTCAGTTTAAAAGATGAGTTAGGAAGAGAAGATATAAATAAACTTATAGCATATATGAAACCACTCATGATAAATGCAACAGATAGAAATACTATTAGTCATGATAATTATCAGTTTTATTTTAATAAACTTCTTACATTAAAAGGTATTAAAATACAGAATGATGTTTTAACTCAGGAAGTGGTTAAAGCAAATGGTCTTAGATTATTTTCAACTATTTTAGGTATTATAAGTTCAGTCTTAATGATATATAATTTCATGAGTCCTGATATAACAGTAAGAAATGCCGGACATGTGGCAACTGCAGCGAGTACTATGTTGAATAGAACAAGTACATTATTGAACTATGGATTTGGCAGAAATCAAGATCAAGATCAAGATCTGGAACATGAAAGGGAATATACAGATGGAGAAACATGGTCGAAGACCCATCAGCGAAGCTGTTTGGTAAACCACGAGTGTAACTCGTACACAGATAGTGAAACATGGTCGAAGACCCATCAGCGAAGCTGTTATACACATAAATATACTGGGATTTTAAATAAAGAGGGACGAGAGAATTTAAACAGTCTATATGTAAATAATGAAGAATTTAGAAATGAAATTATAAATTATGTTAAAAATAAAATGCAATTAAACCTTGAAGCAATTTTAGATAAGAGATGTAAAACTAATATACTCAATACGTTAGGAAATAAATATTTAGCAGAGTGTATCAAATCTAAAGATAATACTAAAGATGTAATTGAGATATTGGCTAAATATATATGTTGAGTATAATTGAAATCAGTGAACGAGCTTTGCTTGTGGTTGGTGTAACAAGGCTTGCCCTTCTCCAACGAACTTTGTTCGTGGTTTACCAAACTGTTCAACGGAGTTGTTCAACTAAGTTGTTTTGCAAATTGGTTAACCACGAGTGAAACTCGTTTGCAAATTTGCAGATTTGACCAATTATAAATGGTTATAAAATGTTTAGAGTGTAACTATAAATGTGGAAACATTGCTTGTTTAAAATATCATTACGAATCATGTCATAAAGATAAAATTGATAAATGTATATGTGGTAATATAACAATAAGTGCTATTTGTGCTAATTATTTTTCTCCATGGGGTTGTTCTTTAAAAAATGAATCTAGCTCTAGTTCTGGTTCTAGCTCAAGTTCTAGCTCTAGCTCTAACTCTAGTTCTGATTCTGGTTCTAGCTCTAGTTCTGGTTCTGGTTCTGATTCTAGTTATAACACCAGTTCTAACTCAGACCCTAATCCTAACCCTAACCCTAATCCTAACCCTAACTATAACTCAGAAGTATTAATCAGTGAAAGGGACGAAGTCCTTGGTACCCCAACTGCCCCGAAGATCCACGAAGTGGTTACACCAATCAGAAATTGTAATAAATGTAATTATATAAAACCACTAACTGATTTTGATGAGAGTAAGTATACATGTAGAAGTTGTACTTCAGCTAAAGTTAATTGTCCATATTGTGCTTCTATTGTGAGATATGATGGGATACGAGCCCATGTAAAGAAACAGCATCCAGGTGTAGAATTAACTAAAGGATTTAGTAGAAATCTGCCAAGCAGGTTCCCTGATCTAACTGAAAAACAGAGTTCTAGAACTGAAAGTACTTTAGCCATTAGACAAAATGAAGAAGATTGCTCATGTAAATATTATGATTTTGTATTATTTCTTATTAATAATGGAATAAATATAGAAAAAGTAAAAGAAAATATAAATTTATTAAAAAGTATAGATAATTTTAAAAATTAAAGAAAAAAAGTGAATCGCTCTTTAAGCGTGATAGAAGAGTGATTTTCGTACTGGGGCATCACTCCGAAAAAGAGCGAAAGAATGAAATCACTCTTTTCTATAAATTTAGCTTAATTTAATTAGATTTTTGTTATTATATCATTATGATAATCCAGATCAATATCTAACGTGTAATATGTGCAAAGCTTATAAACATATTTCTTTCTTTAGATTTAGAAATGCAAAATGTAAGTTGTGTATTTACCTTCATAGATATAGATTCGGTCATACTAGAAATCAATTTAGAGAACACATTTATAAATATAATATCTGCGATGCGGTTATTGATTAAGATTTGAACTATGTTCTAGGATAATGTTGAAAAGCATTTTGAGTCGAATATTCGAATGAGGTGTAAATACTATTTTTATACAGTTTGTAAAATTTAGATATTTAAGAGGGAAAAGCGTGATTGGTAAATTCACTGATAAAGATTAATTCGCTGATAAAGATTTGAATTGGATTTGTACTCTAAATTAAACAGTGTTAAAAAAAGCACTTTGAGACGAGTATTCGCACGAAGTGTGAATACGAGTCGAAAAGTGCTTGAAAATACCATTTTTTTCTAATATGAAAAAAATTGGTCCGATTAGGGCAAAAAAAAACAGGTGGGGTATTTTTAGGGGTGAAATAGGGGGGTGCTGTGCACGGGGCCCCTTTTCCCCACTACTATTTTTGACCTTTTTTTCGGCCATTTTTGACGTTTTGTCGATCAGTTTTAACCTTTTTTTCGGCTATTTTTGACCTTTTTTTCGGCCGTTTTTGACGTTTTTTCGATCAGTTTTGACCTTTTTTTCGGCTATTTTTGACCTTTTTTTCGGCCATTTTTGACGTTTTTTCGATCAGTTTTGACCTTTTTTTCCGCTATTTTTGACCTTTTTTTCGGCTATTTGAGACTGGATTAAGACTTGCCAAGTCTTGGCCAAGACTTGGATTAAGACTTGGCAAGTCTTGGCCAAGACTTGGATTAAGACTTGCCAAGTCTTGGCCAAGTCTGACAAGTCTTAAATGTGTTATGATCATAGCTCTGAATCAGTACTGATACCTAGACTTGCAATTAGACTTGCCCAGTACTGATATTGACTTGGCGTTAAGTACGGGTATACACTTCCAACCTTACAAAGATAATTTATAAAGCATTATGAAGAAAATCAGGATTTCAACGTACAGGCAAGTTGAACAATCCAGCCACCCCAGACAATGGACCAAATCCATCCAATCAAACATGTAGCTAAGATGAGTTGAGAGCATCCTATGAATATGATGATTGGTGGATTTCCATCCATCTTCTCCACCACATCAGGGGAACAAGAGTAAGACCTGCAGCTCATATAGGGTATTGTGAGGAGCAGAATGGCGGATGTGATTGTACCTATAATATGCCGTTTTGCGTCCCTGGTTATGAGCGGATTCAAATCCTGCAAGAATTTTGCGAGATGATTCAAAACTTGCAAGATTCTTGCAAGAATCTTGCAAGATATCAATCCAAGCAAAAAATAAATCATGGTATTAATGTTTTCAAAAACACCTTTGAAGCAATTCATTGTTTATTAAACAAGTTACATATGACACAAAAGTTTATCAATCACCAGGGGTTGTCAGCGTTTTTTTCTCAAATGATTATATGCCGGCCCCTTGTTACTGATCGGCAGATTTCGACTTCTTTTAATGTTGTTTTGGGCTCTTTCCTCTTTCTTAGACAGTTTTCGAAAGTTTTTGCCCTATTAAAAATCAGAATTTACCTCATTAATAATCCAGATTTTCGTCAGAATTGATGATAGACATTAACTTGTTCAAGACTGGGGACATCGTCCTTGTAATCGAAACGTAATTCCCATGGGATATGATCAGAGCTGGGTCGTTAAATTTTTTAAAAATATTATCTAAGAAATCAGCTGAAATGCACTGAATTTTCAAAAATTTCAGCGCGAAAACCCTAATGCGCTAAAATGTGCTAAACTTTTGTGAGAAATGCACTGATATCCGCTGAATTTTCGAAAATTTTAGCTCGTTGTCTAACTCTTCTCACGTTGCCTAAGTCTCGAACCCTGCTCCACTGTTTGTTAGTTATCACCCAATCCACTGTGCCATTGCCTCCTGACGTCCTTCTTATTTAATTTGATTTTATATAATTAAGCCGTTTTGTAAGAAACTCACTAAAAATTCTTACATAGTTTTAGCATTTTTCAGCAAAATTCTTACAAAATTGATGATTATTAATTATCAGTACAAGATCGAAGTGGAAAGTTTTTGCGGGACAAAAAACCTGCATAATAATGCACTGCATAATATAGCGCATTCGCAAATCTTCAGCACATTTCAGCGCATTCATCGGATTTCTTATATAATTTGAACGCCTTCAGCGCATTTTTTACATAAAAATGATCTGAAACGGTGCTGACATCTCGACTCATGGAGTTCAGCAGGCTCAAAATCAGTTATATTCAGACTTTATCTCGTTCTCAGACTCGCCCCTCATCCTTGTAATTTAGAAACCACTCACTGTGATGCGATGCTATGACAGTCTAATAACAATTAATTTTGAACGAAAACCTCAACCTGAGAGCACACAAGTAATATGGAACCTATTTTTTTATACCCAAAAAACGAGTTTTTTGGGTATAAAGATGCGCACTCTTTAGCAAGGAAGTCTTTCAAGGAAGCTCACTCTTTAGCATATATGTGAAATTAAACGCCAGTTGTGCCAAAATATTGAAATTTTAGTCTTGGTCAATCAGAATTGAGGAATTGCAATACTGCTTTTTTGATTGGCGTATTAATCAATAAAAAACTCGACAAAAGCATCAAAAAATTTAGTCGAAAATTTTTTTTATAGATTTGAGTATCTATAATTACGCTCTGTCAGAGATAAGTTAAACTAGAGTGCTTCAAAGTTCTTAGCCAATCAGGTTCTTTGAAAAATCAATATTTGGTAAGTATACTATTGTATATAAGTATCTGCTTTTGACTTGCCTATTCCAGGTAGTATCACATTAAGTACACAGCACAGCACTGCCAGTTCGAATGGGAGTATGGGTACTCTGTGACCATAGAACGACTTCCGTCTCTTCCCTCCAGCCTGCTGCTCACCTCTGAAAACATTTGCAATAAGTAATAACTTCGGTTATTAAAGCCCACCCAGGATGAAGTCCGCGACCCAAGACAGGTATTGGCCAGACCGACCATACTCAAAACAGGCATTGACCAGACCGACAATACCCAAAGATAGGTATTGGCCAGACCGAGCAGACTTTGGCCACCATTGGCCAGACTGAACAGACTTTGGACACCATTGGCCAGACTGAACAGACTTTGGACACCATTGGCCAGACTGAACAGACTTTGAACACCATTGGCCAGACTGAACAGACTTTGGCCACCATTGGCCAGACTGAACAGACTTTGGACACCATTGGCCAGACTGAACAGACTTTGGACACCATTGGCCAGACTGAACAGACTTTGGCCTCCATTGGCCAGACTGAACAGACTTTGGACACCATTGGCCAGACTGAACAGACTTTGGACACCATTGGCCAGACTGAACAGACTTTGGACACCATTGGCCAGACTGAACAGACATTGGCCATCATTGGCCAGACTGAACAGACCTTGGACGCCATTGGCCAGACTGAACAGACATTGGCCACCATTGGCCAGACTGAACAGACTTTGGACACCATTGGCCAGACTGAACAGACTTTGGACACCATTGGCCAGACTGAACAGACTTTGGACACCATTGGCCAGACTGAACAGACTTTGGACACCATTGGCCAGACTGAACAGACTTTGGACACCATTGGCCAGACTGAACAGACTTTGGACACCATTGGCCAGACTGAACAGACTTTGGACACCATTGGCCAGACTGAACAGAATTTGGACACCATTGGCCAGACTGAACAGAATTTGGACACCATTGGCCAGACTGAACAGACTTTGGCCACCATTGGCCAGACTGAACAGACGTTGGACACCATTGGCCAGACTGAGCAGACTTTGGACACCATTGGCCAGACTGGTGTCCAAAGTCTGTTCGGTCCATTGTCCATTGTCCAGACCATTGTCCAGACCGTAGGCCAGACCATCCGCCGGACCGTTGTCCAGCCCAATGGCCAGACAGAGCAGACACTACGCCAACCGTTATCCAGACCGTAGACCAGACCATCCGCCAGACCGTTGTCAAGATTAATGGCCAGACCGAACAGACCTTAGGCCAGACCATTGTCCAGACCGTAGGCCAGACCATCCGCCGGATCGTTGTCCAGACCATTGGCCAGACTGAACAGATCCTAGGCCAGACTATTAGCCAGACTCATTTAAACATGTATAAGCTTCCAATAGAATTTATAAATTATTCGTTTCTTTGTTTTGAATGACAAATGAATATGAGATTTTAAAAAGAAATTATTGAAAAAAACCGTCGATTTAAAGACAAATGCAAATTTCAAAAGAAGGTTAATGAAGTATTATAATCATCTAGAAGTAGATGTCGTTTACCATTTATGGGCTGCTATTTTGAAAAACAGTCAATACAGCACGCATTTATGCAATTTGGATCTTATTTGGCTGGACCTCTAGGCCTTGAAATTAGGTATTGGCCAGACCAAACAAACCAAAATATGGGTATTGGCCGGACCGAACAGACCAAAATTTGGGTATTGGCCAGACCGAACAGACCGAAATATGGGTATTGGCCAGACCGAACAGACCGAAATATGGGTATTCGCCAGGCCGAACAGACTAAAATTGCCATTGGCCAGACGGAAGGCTCGACCCAAATTTTTTCCAGACCATTGTGGACGGTCGCACCGGACCCCCCTGTCCGCGACCCAAGTCGGTCTGACCAATACCTGTCTTGGGTCTTGGACTTTATCCTGGGCAGGCTCAGGAATGAGTGCAAAATATGTAACATAACCGGCAAATAGCGATAACCAACTAGAATTTGAAACGGAAAAATGTTACTAATGTTATGAATGCGCTCAATAGTTGGAAATCTTTCAATTTTTATGAATGCGTTCAATCGTTGGAAAGCTTTCAATTTTTATGAATGCGTTCAATCGTTGGAATAATGTAAGATCAACACTACAATAAACGCAAAATTATATAAATCAGCCATTAAAAAAACGGCTATTTGTTTTCAAGTCATTCAATAATGATCTTCCAAATGTTGCGTTTTTATAGCTCAAGATTCGGCCCCGAAATCAAATGTGTTCACACATCTAGACAATTTTGTCAAGTTCTTACGCAGAGGTTTTGTCAATTTCGCACAAGAATTGATGCATGCATGCACTCTTTTTAACAACATATTTCGAGGAAAAAAATTTTGTCTGCTCTAATTTCGGAGCTGAGATGTCGGCGCATTTCATTTTCATGTATAATCGCATTTCGCACAGGAAAGCTGGAACTATTTGTGCATTACTAGCGTCTTCCGCTACCAAAAAAAAATATAGTTACAAAGAATGTGGCTCGCAATTCCCATCGACCTTTGACGCCCAATGAGAAAACGCTTAAATTACGTGCAAGTAGTTTCCACACGGCAAGTGAATGGCCTAAAATGGAAAACACTTCCAAAGAAATGTGATTATAGTAGCGTTCGGCAGTAATGGCATTTCACAACATTTTAATCTTTCTACGATTTAATCTTTTAACATTAAAAAATGTGGCATTATACTGCAATAAATCTACCGCTCAATTCTTCTTCATCTGCTAGATTTCGAGTTTAAAACTGAAAACACTGGCTGAAATTTATATTTATGGAACTAACTTTTTGTTCTCAAAGTTTGTTAGTACGTTGCACACGTACAATTTATTAAGATAGGAAAAACGAAATGTGGTTACAAAAGTGAGAGAATTTACTCGCAAAAATTGGTACCTGTAGACGCTAGTATTGTATGACTGTTAGGGTCAGTTTAAAAAAAGCTAAAAAGCTGAGTTCCAGTTCATGGAGAAGCCCTTGTGATCAATATATGAGCACAGCCACCACCGTTTTACTGGAAAAAAATTCAGGCGACTGACGATACTGAAGACAGAAAGTAATTGTTTTCTGTGTATGCTGCATTGCACGTAAGAGCATTTCAAATTGTCTAAATAAATTCAGTCAAATTTCAAATGCCAGAGGTTTAAAACGACTACTTGAAATGTGCCTATATTCTCTGATTTTGATGTGCAATTTGGTAATTTTCTTATGCTTTTAACATGGGATACGCCCAGTTGTGCTGAGTGCTAATACAACATTCAAATCTTGCCGCTCTAGTCTAAAGCCTGATATTGAAGATATTGAATGCCAGTTCTCCGAAAAATGGCAGAGAGAGGCATACTGAAATTCTTTTCTCTTTTTTAAATTTTCCGTTTTCGGTTAAGATCAACTAGGTTTCTAGCAATCGTCAAAAATTATGAATTAATATGAACCCCATAATTTGCAATTGTAAACCAATTGAGACTTGTTCCTTTGCATTGGTAACAATATTGCCATAGACGCAAAAAGTGCTCTCTGAAACAGTTTGGAAAATTGTACAATAATATAATTTTTTATCACGTGGTTTTGCTGATAAAGAGAAAACAAAAACCATAAAAAATAATTTGGAGGAACAGTTTTTTCCTTTTTTTAAATAAGAATAACCGGTCAAAACAAAATAACAGTACAAAGAACAGAAATTCTATGTAGCTTAAAATTACTACTTCAACTTTTTTTTTGGATTTTATAATGTTTACCTATGCGCTTCAGATTGGTTCCAGAAATGAAAAAAAGGATTGTTATTGCTTTTGTATTAAAAATTGATAAATTACTATTTATACGAGAATTAAAAAAGGGGTGAGATTGAAAGCCGTCACCAATTTTTAGCAACTTCAATCGTTAAGTAATTCTCAGGAGGTACGGAACTATAGAGGTAACAAGGTATCGCAAATGATGCAAATCATTCTTAAATCACTGTTCTAATAGGTATGAAAAAATTATGTGTGGTATGAATAGGTATGAAGAAATATGTCATAAGAAACGAAATTTTACCTGTGTTGGCTTTCGGCATCGTAGGTAATAGCACGTGAGAAAGTTGAATCAGTTTCCTTCGGCATAGCAAAGTTAATTTAATCGGTAATTACTTCAATAATTCATGCATTTAATTTCTTGTTATTGGAATAAAGATGTCGATATTAAATGAACTCCAGAACTTTCGTCCTCTAGAAACTGCAAAAGACCATATTTTTTTTCTTACAATGCAAAATTGGGTTTATTTTCTCATATCAAAGTGCTCTTGGTTGCTGTTGTGATTGACATTGACAAGCTTGAGAATTCTTTAAAGATCAGCCAAATTTAGGAATAAATTATTTATATCATTTGTAAGAAGAATCTTCAAAATTTTTTTAGAACAACTTGCGAATAAGGCCTAAGTTGTAATTTTTGTCGGCAATGTGAAGATAGTCGACTTTTAAAGAGGATTAGAGAATAGAATTCAAATAGCACTTTTTTAATTAGTTTTTTATAGCCTTCAATCTTAAACACTATGATTTACAACCGCAATATGGATCTTTATCAAAGGCGTAATTTTAATTAAAGCCATAAAAACAGACAAAAGTTAAGTTTGCTTTGGTATGGTGTGCAGCTATTTAAATTCATTAATCAGTTAGATAAAAATTTAAGTTTTAATAAAGTTATAAACAGCTCTAACTATGGTTATAATACAGAGATGCGTTAAGTCCAATTTTGAAGAGTAAATTACGTCTTGAGATTTTCATTAAATCATTACTTGTGTTATAAATGAAGTTATAAATAATAACACATGTATCCAATGGTTTTTAATCAGTAGGTATTGCATATGGTCCCTTTGTAATGATGGTTAGAAGCTGTCAAATTTTAGTCACATTCATCACGCTTGCTTGCATTCAATGATTGACCATGTGAAAAGATAGTTATGATCGGCGTGCAGATTTATAACTAGTCTGCAGTAATCAGTTTTTAACCAGGAGTGCAGCGTGGTTTAATAAACTAATTGATAGGAGGCTTTTTGTTCATATTTTTGTAACTTTCTCTTCAAGATTAATTATTCGAGATAACTAATTTGCCTATGATAAAAATAATTAACTGTCAGAAACTCGTTTCGTTTACGCTTTTCAAGCTTTTCGTGCATTTTAAGTTACAGAAGGTCGCAGATGTACTCTCATGGTAGAATTGAGTAACAACATTCTCTTTTTGTTGTAAATTATTCATTGATATTAGGACTTTGATTAACTAAATTTGATATTAGTAAAGTTTGTACAGCAATGGCCAGACAGGGAAATTTTTAAAATGTGATATCTTTTTATCTCCTCGAATTTACCCTCATAAATAAAAAATGATTTTATTACAAAGCGTGAACAACCATTGCATTTGCATGTTGTTGGACTAACAGTGGTAGTAGTAAGGAGCGGGATTGGTCATTGCAATCTCACGTTTCGATCTCATCATAAACCGATGAAATTTATACATGATGAGACACAATATCACGACGAGCATTTCATACATTTTACGATCAAACCCTCATGTGTCAAACTAAAGTTATATACCATCATTTTTCCAAAAGAATTTATTTTTGTTGACACAAAAAATGGGAGTTTTTGTTTTTTATAACCTATCAGATTCAAACTGGTCGTTTCGTCACCACCATTTAAGACGTGTAATTCTGCACAAATAAATGGAAAAAAATAATGCCTGGATCGGTACGAGGATCGGCTACAATGTTGCTTGCACGAGTCCCGTAACCCCAACTTTCGCAATATTTTTGGACAAATTCTATTTTGGGCAAACATTGTGAACTCCAAGAAGAGTGGTGTCTTTTGAGAAGTGTCACCCAATGAGAGGGGACCTTCGTTTTTGTAAATATTGTCTCACCCAACGAGCGGGGAGAACAAATAATTTTCAAGAGTTCAATGAAGATTGGAACGAGAAGAATTTTGAAACTTAAGGAGAACAGGACTGATGTTATAGAGAGCAATTGAGAAGAATGAAGAATTCTTCATCAAAAAAACACACTTTTTTGAACCTTTAATGAGCAAAAACTTTTGATTCCGAATCAAAGTTTGATAACAAAGATTTATATTAATTCACTTATTATTATCATTAAAAAAAATATCAATGATCGGTTATGAACCAAGATTTCATTAATTTAGTTTATAAATTTAAAAAAATACCTGGATTAAACAAGGAGTGTGGGTAATCTCCGTCCGCGCATAGTTTCAACCCAGCTAATTTTATGTTTAAAAATCAACCGTAATTGATTATTCAATTATGTAACACATATAGAGATATACACTATGGTACCAAAAAGCAAGGTACATTATAATTGTTGCTGATGCAGCATGATGATTCGTGCTGAGCGTGATTTGCGTGACACAAGGCGGAACAAAAGGTGTGAAATTTTGAACTTTTGGGGGAATTTCAGTCTCAGGTTCTGCGCTGAAACAGAAAAGATGGCGAAAAGCTTTGTTCTCTCACTTTTGACAAATTGAAACTCTACAAGACGTAGGGTTTTTCATAGACAAAAATGCAACAGCAACTCAGCGTGATATCAAGATCCAATACATGCTATGCATACAGATGCTAGCCGAAGAAGGATAACAGTTATAACGTAAAAAAAAATGATCCGAAGACCTCCGAAAATTTTCAAAAAAAATCAGGTGACACTTAACGGTTTTTCGCTGCTAAGAGAAAAATTTTGGGCGTCTTCTGCTCAATTTTTCGACCTTGACTTTGTTAATTTCAGAAAATATACTGTTTTCAATAAATGCTTCAAAAAAATTCAGTTTGAAAAAAAAAGCAATTTGAAAATGGCAAGTTCAGCATAAAAATGACCAAAAACAGCTTCGGAATTTTTGTTCAAAATGGTGTATCAATATGCTCAAGAACCCTTTCTCTTTCTAGAAGCTAGGAGTTTTTACTGATGTAAGTATAGTGCGCATCTCCAACGACGTAATTGTTTGAGTTTTTTGAAGAAATGGAGCAAGATTTCTTGAAAAAGAAAAAATTTCAAATCGGACAGCCGATCAATTATGTTTTGTGATAAAATCAGAGGGACGGAAACTGCTTGCTATATGTTAAAACATAATAACCGTTCTCGGTCATCGAAAATTTTGAATAATAACGAAGAAAAAGTGTTTTTTTAAGATATTTCAATCAAAGGTCATTAGCAATATTTTTTGAGAAACGTAATAGTAAAGCATAAAAATAGTCCAAATACGAATCTATTCAAATTTTCGTTGGCTATTTGTGAGCAGTGATTATAAAAACAAACCAAACCTGTTTTGGAAAAAATTTAGAAGGAAAAGTGTCAAAAATTTGGAACAATATCGACGCAGATGCCGTTAGAAAGCTGTATATAAACTTTTACAAACAATCTGCTAAACGTAAAAAAAGCTCTAGGCGTAATTACTTCTTAGAAAACAAAATTTTCAAAAAATTGTTTTAAATGTGTACAATACTTCTAAAAAAATCTTCAGTTGTACGTAACGTTTGGTTCCATAGATTTGTATCTAGCCTCTAAGTAATTTTCCCTGGTTTCAGAATTGTTGTTTGACATTAACAGAATATTGATAGCAACCGGGAAAAAATACTATTATTTTTTATAGTAATTTGAGGGCTACTATTTATTTTAAAAAATCTGCAAGTAAAGAAATTGAGATCAGTTTTAAAAAATTGAAACAAAATATGCCTGTTGAGAGAGAGATTGTATGTGCAGTAATATAAAATAGAAATCAGGCGCAATTTTTAGGGTAAATTTTTTACTATCGATGTGATTTTTTTTATCTAATTTTTTCATAAAAACGATTCCTCAAATTTGTTCATTCGATTAGCCAAATTTGGCTTCAAAAAACCTAAAATTTTTTATTCAAAAATAAATTGTAGTTTTTTCAAAAATTGCGTGCAGCTATTTCCTGGAAGATAAGCCGTCAATATTTTCAAGTTTACTTTTAAAGTGGCGAATAAAATATGCTTACTAGCCACTGATGATCTACGGATTATAATGTAATGATGTTCTACATTTCTGTCAAAGAATAAAGACAACAAACTATGAGCTAAAATGGCCTCTCAATTAATTATCTTGCTTTAATTAGACCTCTTTTAATTGTGTTCTCCTTATGGGCCATTTGCGCTCATAATTGAATGACTTCACCTATCTCGTTGTAGAAAAATTGCAACAAAATTATTGAACCCGTTGAGCTGATCTGAATGGATAAAAAATTAACTTTGATAACAATGGATGCTTTCTCTGAGTAATTGTTTGTACGTCTTTTGAAATCAGAAAGCAATAGAAAAGTTCATTTTTCCAATAGTAAATTTTGAATACTCCAAAACGAAGAGGACAACACTCTTCCAATTTTATTGAATTGTTTGACCGTCAATGTCCCAGTGGTGTTGTTATTGATAATTTTTTTATTAGTTACTCGATGTTATTTCAAATGGGAAATTTCAAAAACAATAATGGATTGTTGTTACAATTACACACTTTAAATTTCACTTACAGGGCTTATAGATAATATTATAACGGCCAAAAAAAAAGAAATTGCTCGTTGAATCTCTGTGTCTAAATATTTTTGTACCATAATGAAAAAATATTTGCATGTTGTTTTTAATTTGTGATCAAATACTCAACAGTCGCACTGACCCTGTTTTTTCTTTATTGCTTAAACTCACCACAACTAATTCAATCTGTTCATAATTTTCAAAAGTATGATTATTTGTGTCAATTTAAATTGAAAAAGAATGACTCTAATCAATTTCTATAAATTGTTGAAAATTTTGAGCCATTTTAAAATACTGTTTCTTATGAGAACAAGGCAACTAGAAACCCGCTGAAAACTGTTATTTTTTTCTGTGTAACTTGAAGAAAGTTTAATGTTGAGCACATGGCGCTTATAGAGAATGCATAGAAATTTTGACTTCTGAATAATGGACAAGCAGACATAATGTACACTACTTAACGATCAGGTTGGACAAGTTTGAAGACAAGCAAATGCTTTGATAAAACTGTTCTTTTTTGGGTGAAATAAACATGTCGTAAAATTAATAAATTGACGTTTTGATGTGCCCACGTTGAGATGTCAAACGGAAACCGGTATGTCAAGACCGTCTCAGCATCGAGCATCGAGGAAAAACTTTTACGTCTAGGTAAATTTTTTCTGCCTTTATTTTCACCGTTAGGTAAGGATTTCGGCTTTTAGTTTGAGTAAGTCTAGTTTTCAATACTTTCGCCTCTATTCCTCTGTTTTTGACCTAAAAATTTGTTGAAAATAGTGGGGAAAAAATCCCACCTCCCTAGTTCTCTACGCCAATTTTTAAGGCGGAAAACTCACCCGGGTTCTATGAATATTTAGACAAATCACATGAACAATATAATGGAAAACACGATACAACCACGACCGAAGCTAATTTTTTACAGAACAACTGTGTTTGTTTTCTTTGGACGGCTATGTATGTGTAAGAAAGAGCAGAGGTTGAAAGTTAGTTGTGCGTTATGTATGTGTGTGCTTGTGTATCTGTGTGTGTGTGTGTGTGTGTGTGTGTGTGTGTGTGTGTGTGTGTGTGTGTGTGTGTGTGTGTGTGTGTGTGTGTGCGTGTGTGTGTGCATGTGTGTGTGCATGTGTTTGTGGGTTAGTGTTGTAGTCCAAGTGTGATGTGTCCGTGCTTTTCTCAGAAAAGGTGCGTTAAAAACGAACAGAGAATCGTATAAATTAATTATAAATTAATTGAAAACAGCATACAGCATCTTTATTAGTCTCAATTATCCTTCTGCAAAACCTGAACAGAATACACAACAATCTTGCTCTTCAACTTGCTAGTGAGGTTGCTGAACACAAGAGTGTAGATTCCGGTTCCAGGGCTCTGACAGTCGAGCGATCCGGTCTCTGGGCATAAACAGCACTCTGCCTTGTAGGGCGAAATAACCACCTGTCGCTCTGTCTCTGGCGTATCTTTTTGTGACTGGTAGAATACGGAAAAAGTGATCCGGTTCTTGAGGGTGAAGAACTCCCAGGATAAATACATGGAATCG
>NW_027450226.1:0-22500 GCF_964194025.1 Convolutriloba macropyga | reverse complement strand
ACGGTTTAGTGCGTATGTGTATGTGTGTGTGCGTGTGTGCATGTGTATGTGTGTGTATGTGCATGTGTATGTGTGCGTGTATTTGTGTGTGCGCGCGGGTGTGTGCGTGCGTGGTGTGTGTGTGTGGTGTGTGTGCGCTAATGGTTAACTTGTAAGTAACTTGTACGTCGAATGGTTAACTTGTAAGAGCCTTGTAAGTCGAATGGTTAACTTGTAAGAACTTGCAACTTTTTGGAAGAAAAACTTGCAAGGCGATGAATCGGCTTGTAAGTTTCTGCTAGAAACTCGCAAGTTCTTACAAGATAACCAATCGGCCTCGACCCGGGATTACACCATGCCCGCTGTTGAAGCGCAAATTAAGTTTTTTTAATGTAGGATTTAAAAAAAAATGAAACTACTAATATGTTTCAAAGTTTCTGCAGTACGCCTTTTTTGTTACGCAATTATTTTTTTTGGATTTGAATGTCCCTATCATATTTACCATAGGAGGCCTGAAATGTGACCAAAAAGTGCACACAGTTAAGAAGATTAAATAATGACAGCAATTTTGGGCAATTTTTTGATCTATGAAAAAATCTTAAGAAATAACCAAACTAATCTATTATTGCTATTGACTGGTTGATATTGCTGATATTTGTAGCGTACCTTGACATCGTATCTAGGCCAGTGTTTTGTGGCAGCCAGCAACCTCTCAACCTGGTAGTATTTCTCTGGAATCTTTCCTCCCTCACAGAGTCCGTCTTCTTTCACATTTCCTCCATATCTGGCTGGCAGCTGGTCCAGGTCAATGTACTGTGGCAACTCATCCTTCGAAGCTAATATCTGGATCTTGCTGAATGTGCTGGGGTCCATAGTTACCTAAAAGTTTAACCCCTCTTTGTTCAAATTCCTCATGTCATAATTCTCTTTCCTACACAAAATGGCGTCTACCTGGGTCGAATTGTGAGTGCTAAAAAACCTAACGTAAAAAAATTCTAAATGAAATTCCATGTTATTCTCGTAGTAACTTTTGCAGCGGTGTAATCAATATTTCATTCTGCCCCTGTTTCACTTGCTTGGGAGTAGCATAAAAATTGGTTTGTGTTGTTGTTGTTTGTTTTTAATGTATTTCAAGAACCCAGGAACTCTGAAGGCGCTTATAAGAAGAAAGAAGATGCACAAGTTGTGCATCGTTTTAAGCACGACTATCTTTTTAATGATTTCCCTGAACTCCTGGGATTATTCTTGTTGGCTATGATATCTTTACAAATGGAGAATTGGCAATGCTGATAGGAAATGGGGAAATAATCCGTGTTATTCCTCCATTCCCGCTAAATTCTCCCCGAGATTTACCGGGATTAGTGGGCAAAGATAACGCCAGGACTATATCAAGTGAACAAAAAACTCATTTTTGTTCGCTGGGAATAAAAGTTCTTTACACAAGAATTTCTCTTATAAAATATAATAATTATTGTTATGTCCTAGACACAGAGCTTTCATTCAATAGGTTGTTTGAACTTTAACTAGAGATATAGAATATTATTAGAATAAAGAACATTTTTGTTCTACGACAATTTTTGTACAATTGATTAAGGGCCGTTCTAATTTTTTACTCGAAAATGTTGAAATGCAATTGCTTTTTTCATTTAACCAAAAAGTGCATGTAATTATAATCTTTAGCAGAGAAATCAAATAAAAATTCTGTTACAAAAATCATTTTGTTCGCTGGTTATAATGGCTTTTTATACAAGAATTTTTCCTGCAAAATACAACAATTATTGTCATGGCATTTACGGACAAGGTTTTTTATTGAATCTTTAAACAAAATATTTTGGAGAGAAAATCGAACACTCCAGTAGCAAAAAAAAATTAAATTAATTTCCATCTACCATGTGGTCTTCCATTTATGTAGTATGATTGATGCTCAAATATATAATTGAGGATACGTATCTACAATTAAGCAAACTTACAATGAATTTATTTTGTCCTTATCAATCAAACTTACATATTTGTCTACTTTTGACAGTTTGGAACATAATACGCTTGAATGCAACTTATCGGTAATTCTTGATTCTGTTAACATGTGTAGTTGAATGAGTCGATGTAAGATCACGTAAACCTCAGATGCTAAACGTAAACCTCAGATGTATAAAATCATTAGAAAAGTTTGACCAGGTTAACCGCAATCCCTCCCTGTTTGACATTTCGAGATAAAACTTGGTACTCAATTATATATTTAATCATCAATAAAGGTACATGAATTGATGTCTATATGCGAGAGGGAAATTCATTTTCAATGTGTTTTTATTACTAGTGTTGTAATGGAGCGGTTAATCTGGTCAAAGTCATCATTCAAACAACCCTTTGAATGCAGGCTCTGTCTCTAGGACATAACAAAAAAAATTTTTGCAAGAGAAACTTTTTCTAAAGAAATTTTATACCCAGTAAACAAACATGAATTTTTAATTAGAACTTTTATTTCAATTTTCTGCCAAATACTATAATTGCGCGTTTTTTTGCTTAAATGAATAAAGCAAAACAACTGATGCATTTAAAGAAATTAGAATAAAAAATTAGAACGGCCCTTGATCAATTTTACAAAAAATGTTCTTTATACTAATAGTATACTATCTCTCTAATTATATTTCAATCAACACTTTGAATGCAAGCTCTGTCACTGGGAACGATAGGAAAAATTCAAAAACTGAAGGTGTGCTGTCTAGTTCAAGGTAAAGGAAAATTATTTGGTGAGAAAACTAAGCGCTTATAAACGAGGCCCATTAATAGTGTTTGACCCTATAAGAATTTTACTGTCCAACAGCAGGTTGTGGAGAACGCTTACTAATTTGTGAAATATGCTTTTTGTCTTCCGTAAGTAGACCTCACGTGGTGAAATCTACTTACCGTTTTAGGTAGAAGATTCAAAGCGTAGCTTTGCAAATATTTTCAATTTTTTTTGCTATTGAAACTAAGAATCTGAGCGTTGCTCGAAAATTGTAAATTGAACAAATTTAAGGGATAAAATTTAACCTAAATTGAACTAAAGTTAGAAATAGAGTTGATTGATTTCATAAATTTCCCTCATATAATCAGTAAATATCAAAGACGTGGATTTTAATTACATAAAATTTTCGAAATTCAAATTATAACTTTCAAATACAAGGCGTGTGGAATGTATTTATTTTAGTGCCTCTAATTGTACCTACGTTGACAAAATTGAAATCTAATGGCAACTATCTGTAACTTCCTTTAAGTTTTTTTGTTCTACACTCTGCTAGCGTATTCTCGCTTAAATGTTTCAATAACCGGCAATTAGATTTAAGTTAAGCGTTTTTCACAAGTGTTAATTAAGTATACATGTATTCAGATTGGTTGTGGGATTCCTTTACGAATGAATACAAAATTGCATCATAATTTCAGGGTCAAACGATTCGTAGTGTTTTTTTCAACAGCACCCTTATTTTTGTCGCACTCAGCATGTCATTAGATGAAATAATAATTTTGAATTTTGTAAAACTGGTTTTGTAAACAAAACTGACCGTCTACATTCCCTTCAGTGAGCATGAGTCAGAAAACCTTATCTTCGACAATGTTCTAATTCGCAAAAAATCATTTTGCTTGACGCTGAATTAAAAAAAAACTGCACCAAAATTGCTTCATAAACATAATCATAAACTGAAATCATCTTCAATTCCATCTACAGAAATTTTTGCAACCACCAACATGTATTTGGTAGAACATATGAAATTGTTTTGACGAGTTAATTTTTTGAATGAAATATCAATTGCTAACATTTATTTTTGATCATTTCTGTAGCTTAAACTCAAGCCTGCCTGAAGAGCTTAAGAATTTGGCTGACAATGAAAAAAATCGATCCTCGATTGTTTTTTCAGAAGCAAAAGTTTGAAAAAGTCAAATAAAAAGCGTCGACTCAAGCTTTTCAATGAAACACTTTTGTTTCTCTCCGCAAGACATAAGGACCGGACAAAATTGGCTCAATACAAAAATAAAGTATTGTATTATAAAGTTCCTAGTTTCCCCAAATAAATTTGTAGAATTGGAGTCAATTGATAATTCATATATGAACATCGTAAGTGAAGAGCCAGGTTTTGGAACTGTAGTTGGCATTTTACAAGAGCGTTAGCATTCTCATAGCTGAAACGCTAGTCTAGCTAAGCTCAGATGTTTTACAACTACAGGTTTAAATTTGCAAGGCGAATTGAAAATGTTTATTTTTACCTTCATCACATTGAGAAGTAGTTTGAAGAGTCGTGAGCAGTTGACTATGTATGTGAACGCTAGTCTGTCGGGGTAGTTGTCCTCAAATATTTTGGTGATGATCTTCTGTCGTTCTAGAACATTCTTAGTCATCTGTTTGATTGAGAATCCCTCTGCATCTATTACCACAGTCCACTTGTCCAGACTCTTGCCTGAAGAATATGCCATCTGGCTCTATTAGTCTACCCAGTAATACTTGATCGAAAAAATTGTCCGTTTCTTTGTACAAAAAGGTGAAGAAAAACAGTGGATGTAGCTCAATTTAGCCCAACACAGCCATTTTCATCAATTTTTATAAAGATACAAAGCCCCTCCCCCAAGTATTGATAAATATTTATCGAAAAATGGGTAGTTTGAAGATACCCATACAGGAAACTGACAACAAGAGATGTTAGAGTGACCTGTTTCTACGGTTCGTCTCTTGACTCCGTCCATGAGTCCCTCTGCCATGTAGATTGCGTGATTGAGAAACTCCTCGTCAGACACAGACATCAACAGACCCTACAACCAACATAACACCATCACTCTCTCACTTACTCAATCACTCACTTACTCAATCAATCATTTAATCAATCACTCGCTTACTCACTCGCCCACTTGCTTACTTCTTAACAGTCGCACTTCAAAAATGATTCGTTTCATTAGATCTCTTAATCTATAGAATATTTTTTTTACATATATCAGACTTTCACTCCAACTCTATCTGCCACATGGCTTGCTTTCCCCTAGAGTAAAAAAATAGAAAAAGTTAATTTCTCGTAGATTAAAAAAAAATTCCAAAGAGTTATCGAGGTTAAAAATCAAACTTACGTGGCAAAAATGTTGCCTAAATCTTTCAAATTTGAGCTTCTTTATTATAAAGAACGAGATATGTTTCTTTGTACCACTTTATTTAAAGTTGTAGAAAAACTGAAATAAAATAATATAGCTCAATCTTCCGAAGCTCAATAGAAGGCTAGTTTCACTTCAACTTCCTACGAGAAGGATCTGGAGTGAAAACTTTGCAAGTTTTATTTTTATTTCTGTTTCGCCAATGTGTAGTTTAGTCTCATAACAAACAAGTCATATTTTAAGGGAACCAGGTTTCAAAAATTGGTTGCATGGGATTCATACTTCGATGTTTCATGACAACTCTGAGAATATTGCTCATTAGCTCAAACTTGAGAATTTCAGTTTTGTTGGAGAAGTCCAATTCACTTTAAATTCAGACTCAAGTAAACAAATATAATAAGTTGGGTTTAGAGCGTTTGGTTGTGAAGATTTTTGTCACTCTTTTGGTAGTCGCATGACATTCTCTTGATAACAAAAAGTATTAGTGGCTTTCCAAGAAGGTAAAAAAGAATCTAATTAAAGATTTTTGTGAGTACCAAACTGTTATAACTATTTTGAACATAAGTTACATCAAAAACGAACGTTGCTATCTGTCTTCTTCCTCAGTTAGGTTGAGATTTAGTCTCATGAATGAAAGGTACCATTCACTCTTCTGCAAAACAAACGTTGATGTCTTGATTTATTTTAATTGGTAATCAATTTCTGGTGACTTGAACACCATGTGTTTTCATAAAACTTTTGTATTCTAGTTATTAAAACTGGTAAAAATTAGTTATTCCCTTGTCATCATTTTAGATCAATTAAAAAACGCATACTGACGTTTTAACCAAATCCAAGGAAAAATTTATAATTTGATTAAAGAACTTAGGAGTATCTTGCTTCAACACTGTTTGTTCGTAAAATTGTTTGTGAAATCTTGAGTTCTTTCTGTTTGAGCTCCTATTCTGTAACCTATGAATAATTTAAATAATGATAGGTCCATTTAGCGCCTTGAGGATCTCCAAATTAATCAACATGGTAAGTTCAGTTGAGATTTTTTCTTGTTATATATTTTCAAACTTATTGATTGTAAACAAATCTGTTGATATTTAAATTTTTCCATTTGATATTATTGGTGGCAACGTGTAGCTTAGGCTCAGTAAAAACATGTTGCATTGTAGTTATAAACAGTTTAAATTGACCTCCAGAGTTATTTTTTAACCAAAAGTTTTAAGGTTTTTATAACAAGAGTTTTCAAATAAATCTTAGTCATTTTTGGATGTTTGCCCAGTTCTAAGATCTTTTTTGTCTTTTCACATTATAACGTTAATGACGGGTTCCTTTCGACGTTGAGAGCAAGCGCAGTGAACTATTTTTTATGCTTTTAGTGAATAGGTTGTATTTTTAACATCATATGGTCAGCGCCCTTTTTTTCTAAATGAAGTCAACTTCTCAATAAAATTTTTTTTTACTCTTCATGTCGTTTTTTAGTACAATAAAAGTTTGCTTGTTTATATTAAGTTTTAATTGATGCTATTTTAACTTTGTTATTATAAGTTTTTTTGTAATTTTTTTCCTTTGTAAATATTGTTTGTAAAGTTTCTGTTTGATAGCAATTTTTGATGTTTGTCTTTTCTCGTAGCCTCATTAATGACATGTCTAATATGCCCTTTAATCCGGCATTAATCAATTCAATTATAGGATTTAGTTAAAAACAATCTTGTTTATTCGTACATCATTTATTTTCCAACAGTATCGGAATTTTTGAATTCGTCCTATCTCTTAATTATTTGGTAGACCACACAATTAGATCAAAAATGTGGATGAGCGTGGTCACAACAGTAGCCAGCCTCTTTGTTAAGGTTACAAAATTCCGACATGTGCGAAAACTACTTAATTATCGTAGTAATTTTTGCCTGTATTTGAGGGACCTTGTGTCGTTTGAAAATTAACTCAAAACTACTAGAAGTAGTAGAATTACATACACCTAATGTTACATTGTTCCTACATTACGTTGCCAATTTCCGAAGAATCGAGTACACATTTTCGATTTCGTCGGGGTTTTTCAAGGACCCATGTATTAAGATAAGAGCTCAAACCGTATGTGGAAAACACTGACAGTAAGCTAATTTAATTTAAATTTCCTTCAACTTTGGTTGTTTTTGCCCCACTTGTCACAAAGCGCTGTTGCGAAAACATGTGATTATCATTCGTCACTTGTCTCCACGCCATGAGTAACTAGAGTCACTAGTTTCAGCACCATATGTAACTTGTTTTGACGTCACCTAATCCCATGTTTGCAGTATCTAGTTGCGAAGTAGAGAAAGCTTAATTGATAATTAATTTCAACAAGGCGGCTCGGTAATGTGCGATCGCACATAAGGTTTCGACCCCGCTCATCCACAATTCTGGCATAATTGTCTATCAAATGAGGAACTGATGGAAAAACACACTAAATTCAAGTATTTTTCAAAAAAAAACTGGTGTATGAACGAGAAGATAGCCTCCAAAGCAAATAACTCAGTGCAGAAAAAAATGATGCATTAGGTTGATGAAATATGCCGATATTAAGAAAGCGAGCGAAGACGCACGGCAAAATCAAACAACAACAACAAACATTAAATACATCAAAGAAACAAAAAAAAACAAAACTTAATAAAGTCAAAATAGCGTCAGATAAAACTGAAAATAAACAAAATAACGTGTAATTCACCAGACAGAAAAAAATGGTTATTCGTCAGTTCATAATAAAGCTTGGTAACAATTAGAAAAAAAAGAACAGAACAGAAACTTTAAAGTTAGAAAATTCGCTGAATTTTAAAAAAAAAGAACAATTAATTTCAAAGTAATGAAAACCATTAGGAATCAACTAAAATATCACATAGGTTTACAATTACCAATTCGTCTATAAAAGGGAATTAAGAACTCTTGGTATTCAAGTTTTTATGCAGTTACAAAAAGAACAACAAATAGACAACAAACTAAAAATCAATTCAAACTTGCCAGAAAATGCTTTGGAAGCCGTAAAGCTATACTTTGACCCCCAAAATATGTTCGATTGCACCTTCGGCTAACACTGATAATTTATTATGTGGCCGCTCATTAATGACAACAAGCAACAATTAGACATAAAAGAAAAAAATGCAAAATTATGTAATACTTGTTTTTTTTTCGAAAAAAAATTTTTTCGAAAGACAAAAAAGCCATTAATTACAAAAAAAAAATTGAATAGTTTTGTCTATTCTTCCAAAGGAAGCCTTTGAGACCTATAATTCTTTCCTTTTGACACCTTCCCTTGAAATGTATAATGTGACCTCTCAATAATGAAACTAGGTAACACTTAGACCAAAAAGAAAAATAAAGCAAGATCATGTAATACTTGTTTTTATCGAATAAAAATTTATTTCCAAAGACACGAAAGCCATTAATTATAAAATGAAAAACTTGAATAGGTTCGTTTATTCTTCCACAGCAAGCCCTTGAGACCTGCATTTATCCAGAACAAGTTCTTACTTCCACGAAAAGAACGTCAAATATGACAAAAAACAAAAGTTGATTGACTATTTTTTGTGAAAAACCCGTGTCGAAGCCAGTAAAGTCATAACGAATTCTTTAAAAACATTAAATTTTGTGACACAGATCCCTTTTGACAACTTTCCTTGACAAAAATAATGTCATCTTTAACCTTTAATTAACGAGACCAGGTAATAAAATGACAATAAAAGAAAATTGCGAAGTTGAAATGTTTTTTTCTTCATTTTGGTAAACAATTGTTTTCAAAGTCATGAAAGCCATTATCTATCTTCTAATATCAGAACATCGGCTCATCTATTCTTCCACTAAAAACCAATCAAACCAGGTCATTGTACAGGAAAATAAATACGACTAAAAAGACAAAGTAATTACGACAGTTAAAGACAAAATTAAAAAAATTCAATTAAATTCTTCGAGAAAGTACTGTCGAAGCGGTAAAGAACCGCAAGTAATATCAATTGTGCGTTATATTGAACGCAAAAAATGTAATTAATGAACTGACAATAACGTGATAGTTTGACAAAACTAGAAAACATGAAAAATGGGCAAATACCTAAAAATTAAAAAAAAATTTGTGAAGTCCAGTACTATCGAAGCCAGAACACCATAACTTAAGGCGTAAAACCGCAACAAAGACTTAATTTGAAGTCAGAAAAAAGAAGCAGCACTCTTTGATTGTTGATACTAAGCTACAAGTTGACCAAATTAAGAGAAAAATGGAGGCAAAGTTCAATAAGCCATTTTTTGTTTAAAAATCAAATATTTTAAAAGTCAAAACGACCATAAGCTTTCAAGCAATCAACTAGATAAATTAATTTCCAGCTAAATAGGAAGCCAATAGGACCTATCACTAGTGATCTTTGATTTGAAATGTTCGGTTGTTTAATTAATATAAAAAAGATCGAAATTTTTTTTATAAAAAACCGACTGACGACAATCCGAATTATTATTGGGATTGTAACGGTCCAAGACTGGTACAGAACCAGTCCTGCTAATGCTGGTTGTCCATCAAGAATATTTAATTTTTGGAATGTCATTGATATAGATATTTTGTATCAAAGTAATCAAAAACAAATGCTGCATTTTTGATAATCAACGAATAAAGCTAGCAAAAAACGGTAAATTTTTATTTACAGAGCACACTCAACGGAAGTTGAAAGTGGAATTAGCCCCCTTTTCGGTCTACAAAGATTGTGTTGCTGGCGGTTGGGTGTGCACTTCCTGCAAATTTAATCAGAGTGGGCTAAATAAGCTTATTTCGTGCTGTTTTTGATGAAAAACTCTGAATTTTGTGAAATATTTAGCCGGAATTGGTGACCAAAATTCAATGAAAACAGCCGACAAGATATTATGTCTTTAAACGTAAAATCAACAAGATTTTGTTGAAAAATTTTATTAATTTTTATCAAAATTGGCAAAATTTTTGTCAAAAATTCCGATAAAAGGTGAATGAAATCAACGGAATTCACTCTATTTTCTAGAAAGTTTAAACCTCGATATCTCCCTGTCAAAAACGAAAATCAAAAAAATCTTTTTAATTCCATATTCTACGCTGGACAAGCTTTCTAATGATACCAGTCTCAACTCTCTACGATGAATATATCGATCGGCAAAAATTGACTTAACAAAAAAAAACCATTTGAGTATATAGTTCCTCCCCCCCCCCCTCAAGAGGGGTCGGAACAAAAATTTCCCTCTCGATACAATTAGTCGCTTATGAAGACAATAAGCGGATTTACAATTACCCAGAGCTCTGTTCACAAACAACTGAGCCTTCAAATTTGATCTCAATTAATAAATAATAAAACTCAATAATAAAACGCAATAAAGTTTCAGGCTATTTAACTTATTTCCACGTTTTGCGTAAATAATTTCCATCGTTGAAATTGTATATGAGTTGTGAAAAATGGGGACACGTTTTGGTCACTGGATTCTACAAAAATCGTTTATTGAAGTTTGTTTTTTCAGATATTGACCACGTAATGTAATTTACTCAATGACATCCAGCTTGTTCCATCTGGGAAAAATTGTGGACTCAAGAAGAAAAATAGATTGAGGAAAACGTTGTTAAAATCGTTTTTTAAAGTTTTGGTTAAATCTATATCAAAAACCATGTCAAACAACTAAGTATCTTTATTTTTATTCTCGTCAAATCTAACAGTTTTCCTGGCAGACATAACTTTTGCTTTTCGCATTGACTGTTCAAGATTGAGAGGTTCTCTCTCGTCCTCCAAATTAGGAACATCGGCCAGAAAAATTTTATTGATAGAAGAAATTTGGGAAAACTGAGCTGACTCCACATTTTGATCAACAAATCCGTCAATTTTACCCATAAAACTCGACATGCTTCCCAGATCTGAAAGGACTTGTGATTGAACTATTACGCCTTCGCCGGTTGGATCAGTGGCTTCTTCAATCTGATTGGTCAGTTTATTTTGTTCATCAGTTGATTCAGTTGTAGAGACGTTATTGTCGATTTGATCAACTGCTTTTGAGAACGGTAGTTGTTCTCTGTCAGCTAAACTGTCAATGGAACCTTCGCTGATTGTAGTTAAAGTTGTCGGCGCAGGTGTAACTGTTGGTTTCTCAGGTGTTTTCAAATCTTGATGTTCATCGTCCGCGGCCAATTTTTGTTTCGCTGAAGTATTCTCAATATTATCGCTAGCTTTACCTTGATGCTCTGTAGATTTTGGAACTCCAATTTTTGATTCTGACTGAATGTTTGCTGTTTCATCGGTTTTGCCTTCGGTTATGAAAGCTTTAAACTCGGTATCACCCGAAGATAAAGCACCAGAACCACGAGCGTCTTCTGTCGGAACCGAAATTGGCTTCCGACCAGAACCCAATCTGTTCACGTCGGGACTCGGAGGAGGTACGCTGGGATATCTCCCGAGATTCGTAGATATTTCGGCCGATTCCATAGCAGTTTTCCGAGTTCCACTAACATCGCTTTTTTCTGGCGTTCGTTGTTTCAAAGGCAATGTTTGGGAACCGGAAAGGTAGTCGGCTAAATCATCACCCGTTGGCCAGTTTGACCCACCTGATATAAATGTGTCGGGTGTTTTGGGCACGCCTCGCGATTCACCCGCACTTCCAGTTGACGAGACGGCCGACTGTTTGCGCTCAATCAGGGTTCGATATTGACTGTAAGGAGAGGATGGCAACGTTGCAAGAGCTGCTGAAATTTGAGATAACTTGCTTTGGGCAGAAGTGATTCTGGAACTGGGTTTAGAGAGCATCGGGCTGCTCTGTGGCATCAGACCTCTCTGCAAAGGAGATTCTAAGCTTGGGTAGTGTTTTCGAATAGATTTGGACCTGTTGAATCTGCCTCCTAACTCCGATCTCAATGGTGGCAACGAGTTAAAACTCACTTTCGATAACTTATGATTGCTCTGGTTATGCAGGTTGTAACTGCGAACCATCGCTTGGTCTCGAATCCAGTCCGGAACCCTGGATATAGCGTCGGGTTTCACTGCCGTGTTCTGAGTGTTCATATTTCGATGTGAAAGTCTTAACCCGACAACAGGGTCTGTATGAAAACTTTGATGTAGTTGTTCGTGGTACTTTTTAGCCTCATTGCTGTATATCGGAACCGGTTTGCTCACGACGCATTCGTCGGCGACTCGGGATAGCTCAAGTGCTCGGGCATTATGTAATTGAGAAATTATGACGTCAATAACTTCGTTAGTTTTAGCAGGTGTTAATAAGTCGATGGCAGTTACTTGTTCTAAGACTTGAGATAGAATCTCCTTCGGCAGTGAAAGAAGTTCATTGATAACTTCTTCTTGAACTGGAATGATCCTTGTCGTATTTTGACGAGAGCGATGACTTGCAAGAGCCAAAGACTTTTCTCGCTCAAAACTTCCCGCAAGCGAGAACTTATTCTCGGGTTCGTAATCGGGCGGTAATAACTGATTGGTGACATTTTTATTCGGTACTGTAGCTTTACCCTCTCGTGTCATAACGAACACCTGTTCTCGGTATTTGGGTTCGGAAACCCGTTTGGGGGCGACCCAAATCATGACAGTTTCCTGCGTGCGTTTCTTTTTGAAACCCGACAGCGGGTCCACTTTTGAAGTCGGAAGAATCTGAGGGCTTGGTGGAACGCTTGGAAGATTTGCGAAGTCTTTCAAAACTGGAGTTTCATCTTTTGGGGATCCCGCAACTGGAGGTGTAAAAATTGATGAAAGTTTCTCGGACCCTGCCTCTTCTTTCTCGGGTTCTACAGTTTTGTCAATTAGCTTCTCGTTTGACTTCTCAGACAGTATTTTGGGTTCGTTTCTCAACGATTTGGCGGAGCGAACCGACGATAGAGGACTGTCGGCTACAAATCGTTTGTCAACTTCTCGCGAGGGTGCCAACGAAGTCTGTACTTGCTGTTCGGTTTGACTGGATGGTTCAATATCCAACTCCATGGAAATTTGGGACACAATACTTTGAGCTTGCCTTGAAGCCTTCCCATCTACCGATAAATTTGGGCCAAAATGTTCATTTAGATTATACACTTTCTGTGTAGCAAGAGGTTGCCTTGACCGTGAAAAAGTTTTCGCCCTTTTTTGTCGTTCGAACTCAAGTTGCTGCGTTCGCTGAGCTTCAAATATGAGTTCTGGATCGTATTCGCCATTTTGGACGAGTCGGATTAGCTGGCGAACGTATTTGCGAGAGGCCTCCCAGCATCCGGGGTGTGAACAAACGTGGTCGCAGACCGTGCATGGATCCAATAACTTGGCGTACTCCTGGAAGTCTTCGTTTGTACGGTCTCGTTGCAACGATTCCGTCATCATTTTGTACAACTTGCTTCGTATGAAGTCTCCTTTGTTTATATCTTCTATTTCAACTCAAAAATTCCCAAACGTTTAAAAGACTGCTTGATTTCCTATAATTTAGCTGTTTCATTTCATAATCAACATAATTTTTGGCTTCGGTGAATTTTTTTATGGAGATAAACAAAGTTATTGAAAACAAAATTGAATAATGATATTTGCTAAAAATTTTGCGTTAACTCAAACTCAATGCGTTTGAAAGAGTTATAAAAGCAATTGTATGGTATACAGCTGCTTTATGATACCATGATGCGTTTTATCAATACAATATGTGTTCGTTCGCTAGAGCGTGCGCCGTTAAATTACAGTGTAATAATATAGAAGCACGTGAATAAATTTCATACCTTCCCGAGCGAACATCAGTATGAATAAATCTTTAAAAAATATATATATCTTTAAAGGTTTGATGCTCTCATTTTTTTTCTAATTTTACGGTGCGCTTTGAAGCTATACCCTAATTCCATAATATGGTATCTCAGACCGCATTATTGTCTCAAAGTAGACAAAAAATCTCTGATTTTGTTTCTAGCATTTAGATCAGTGAAGTTCTATGAAGCTTTCATCAGAGATTAGCAAAAAAATAAAATAAATGGAACGATTTTTGCGATCAATACTTATTTAAAATTGACTTTGTGCTTTCTTTCATCTGTATATGAGAAATTTGTTCCTTTAAGCAATTAAAATTTGCAACTTAAAGGAGACAAGGCTCGGGGAAAGTATCTTGACTACTTTAATTTTCGAAAAGTATACAAATAATGAGTTAAAAACTGAATGCTACACAGCAACGAAATTTGCCGCAAGACAGTAATTTGTTGAAAGATTAAAAATTTACAACTAAATTGTGCTGAAAATCTAACTATCGAAAACTGCTATCTTGCTATACACCATTTCACAGAAATAACGTTTACAATGCACGATTCAACTTGGTAACGTATATCTTATATCTTGTAACAATCTTACAAGATTCTTCCAAGATCGGCTTTGAATGATCTTATGTCCCCAGCTTAGTGCGACTACCACTTCTAGACCCACACTAACACTAATTACATATCAAAAAGGTCTAGAACATTGTGAGGTCTAACACCAGTTGAACACCAGTCGTGTTGTGAGATACTGAATGATATACTGAATTGTCCTATAAGACTCTAACACCCCACATACCTTCACATCCAACTTTCCCGGCATTTCGTATTTGACGACATATCCCTCCTTGCAATGTCCATAAATACCCCCTGGGTAGTAGTTGCGTAACACTTCTGGCTGTTTGTACCACTCGAAGAATCCCTCGTCTAGTTTGTGGACCTTTCGGAACTCCAGATGTCTGATGAATTGGTCCACAGCAGCAGCCACGTCACCCTCACGCGCACAGATCCTAAAATTTTAGAGGTTTATTTTGGCAAGATTTTCGTGTCATCAGTGACACTCACTGCAATTTATGCGTCAAATTTAGATGAACAAAATTTATGTCAAATTAGAACAGGCGTGGGTTAATCATAAAATTTATATTAAACATTTATGATGCATACTATACATACCTGTAATTAACAAAGAAAGGTAGTAAAAGGTAGTTTTTGCCTGCATGTTTACTATCTCAGGAATCTATAAAGGATCAAATTATTGTCCATTAAAAAATTTAAGTCAATAATAATGATTACTGTGAAATCAACGAAATCAACGTTTGAAACCAACAATAATAGCAAATTTTCTGTTGCCCGTGTACTTGTTTTCAAGCTATCAAAAGTGGTAGCAAAAATGGCCCAGTAATTTTAACTCATCATTAGATTGAATATTGCAAATGATGAATGACCTTCTCTGCACACTATTTTATACAAAAACTGAAACCAAACATTGTTAAAAAATAAAATGTTCTATTTTGATCAGATCCCTTATCTAGTTACACACAATATTCTACCATTGATCAAAGACCTCCCAGTAACGTTTTGCTGCCGTTCATTGAGTCTATTGCTGTAAATTATTTTAGGATAAATACAAGGAGATTGTACAAAATATTTTTCCTTTTCAAAATTTGAGAACAAAATTTTACTTCTATTTTTTGGCTTCGAATAACACCGAAAGCACCTAATACTAGCAAACTGTCTTTTTCCAAGGATCTTCTTAACATGGTTTAAAAAACAAAATATTAAGGACAACTACTTAGCTATTAATTCGGATTTTTTCAGTAGCCGTCTGCCTTCAAAGTCAATTCTCCTTTGCTGGAAGAAGAAGACAACAATCAACCAAGGGACGAATTTAAAATGTTTTCTTTATCACACAACAAAATATCGATTCTCATTTGTCATAATGATTTCCAAAAATCGCTCAGAAAAAAGTCCCCAAACTTTTTAGATTTTGATTTTAGTCCTTAAGCAATATCCAACATTCTATTAAATTAAATTGCGAAATCGTAGTACAATTTAAATGATCAGTCATTGCTGCCGTCAGATTAATATTGCTAGTATGTCTGTATAAATTATGTTACTGAAAACTCTAAATTTATATCAACTCATTTATAGACGCCTATTCTAATTTAATTTCAAAAATTATGGTCTTTCTTGGAACAATTTTCCCAACTTTTGGCCACACAATTTCCGAAACTTTCAGTTGACAACAAATAAAATGTCGTGGTCGATAACACGGGTCAAAGAATTCAATAAGTTGAATTTTAAATTAAATTTTGAACTGAAAATATACAAAAATTAGCTTGTATTTATAGTGGTTCTCTATGCGAAAATACACAGAGAAAATTTAGATTAGCTAAAAGTATATTACATGATTTGCATGTGAATAGATCTTAACTCCGAATCCCGGAGATGATTTTCTATTTTCATCAACATTTCAGGAGAATCATATATGCCTTGGGTACAATCGAGTTCATTAGTTGGAGGTCGGTGGATGTTAAAATCAGGTTTCTGTTGGTGGGAGAATTTGCTTTTGACATATGATTGATAGGTCAATAAGATAAGGATAGCGCCAAAACAAAATTAGAATTCAGTTTAGTTTTGTGGCCATTACTTATCGACACAGCAATAAAGTTCGTCAGGTAAGTTCTTCTTTCGTTCTTTGAAACTTCAATAAAGAAAACTTCTAAGTTTCTTGATGTTTCATTGAAACCATCACATCCCTCCTCATTTTTTAAGCAAGTTTGTGGGTATAGGTTCTCCAAATCTGTCGGGTTGTTTTCTGTTTCTTGTTGATGTTCGTGAAGGCTCTGAGGTTTCGGGTTGTTGGTGCTCTGCAGATGATGTGGCTGCAGAAGCTTCATCTTGAAGTGAAGGTCCCACATCTGTACTCTGAAGTTGTTGTTTTGATTGAGATATGGTCTCCTCCACTGCTGGTTCAATTTTCACATTGTCCTCGACTAGTGTCGCAATTTGGTTGTCGCTCACTAGAATAGTCCGTGCTGAGTTTTCGGGCTGTATGAAAGATGTGTTCAAGCCCTTCCTGATGATGAAGGTAGCAGGAACTGTCTTTGTGTTTTCGTTGGCCTTGAATAGAATGGGTTCGCACAAGTCGAAATCTACTATTGCTGGTAGTCTCACTCTGCGTCCCAACAAGAGTTCAACTGGAGTTTTGCTCCTCGTCTTTGAAGTGTTGCGATGTGTCATCAGTGCCCTTTGCAGGAATGCTCCAAATGACACAATAAGGTTGGGACTCACACTTGAAGCGCCCGCTTCACTGTCTGAACTGCTCTTTCAGCTAGTCCATTAGCTCTTGGATGATAGAAGGGTGATTGTATTTTCTTAATTCCCAGTGATTCACACCACTGTTTAAGGTCACCATTTACAAATTCAGGACCATTATCAGAAACTAAAGTTTTTGGTATTCCGAATCTTGCAAAGATTTGACTAAGATATATTTTAACTGTTTCTGATGTTCTATTTCCCGCGGGGAAGGCTTCTATCGAACCAGAACCCGCGTCAACAATTACTAAGATATTGCCTTGGTCCTTAACATAACCCCAGTCCATGTGGAGCCGTTCCCAAACGTCGGCTTCTGGCCACGTAGAGACCGTTTTTCCCAGGCTATGCCTGTTGAATTGACAATTCTTACTTTTAATAACAAACTGTTGAACGTCTTGAGTAATGCCAGGCCACCATGCTATCATTCTGACTGATGCCTCAGTTGCATTCTTTCCGGGATGTGTCTCATACGCTTTTGCCATAACCAAGTGTCGTTGTTTGGGTGGAATGAAAGGAACAACACCTCTGAAGATGATTCCATTATGTAAAGTAAGTGCATCTTTCTGTTGTTCGAATCCTTTTTCCGCTTCTGAACATTGTTTCCAATTGCCGCTTTTGATTCGTTTCATTATGTCCTGGAAGATTCTGTTTGTTCCAAGTTCAGTTTTGATTTCTGCTTGGGTCACCAAATCACTGTGGGCGAAGTAGATGTTATTGATTGCGAAGCACACTCGATCGTTGTCCGATTCGTCTTCGCCAAAATCCATTCTGCTCAAAGCATCTGCATGGGGTATCTGCTCTCCTGGTGTGTACCTCAACTCATAGTCGAAACCCATTAGAGCTATTGCCCATCTTGTGATTCTCGCTGATGCTGTCTTGGGGATCTCCTCGTCTGGTGCAAAGAGATATTTGAGTGGGTTGTGGTCAGTCTGTAGGGTAAATCGTCTTCCAAGAAGGAATTGTTTTAGTCTTGTGACCACAAACACAATTGCCAGTGCTTCCCGCTCTATGTTTGAGTAGTTTTGCTCCGCTGGAGTCAGTTTTCTCGATACATATATGACTGGATGTCCTTCTTGCGAAAGAAACCCGCCAATGGCTTTTTCAGAGGCGTCAGTAGTAACTGTTGCTTCTTTTTGTGGACTATATGGCTGTACTAGTGGGTTAGCACATAATTCATTTTTTATGTCTTCGAAGGCTTTTTGTTGCATTTTTCCCCATGAGAAATCGCTATTTTTCATGATATTTAAGGGTAGCATTTTTGTTGCAAAATCAGGAATCATTCTTCCGTAAAAATTAGCTAGCCCAACAAACGATTCGAGTTGTTTATTGTTAGTTGGTGCTTCTGCATTTTTTATTTTTTCAACATTTTGGGATCTGGTGCTATTCCCTCCTTTGAAATGGAGTATCCCAAAAAGCTAACGCTATCGACTGGTTTTGAGTTGGATTTTTTCTCATTAATAGTAAAGTATTTCTCACGTAGTCGACTCTTGACTGCAAGCATTCTCTTGTCGAACTGCTCCTTGGTAGTTTCATACAACAATACATCGTCTTGAAAGATCACAACACCTTTAATTCCTTTGTGTGTTGATTCGATGCAATTCTGGAAGATTGAAGAAGAGTTTTTCAATCCCTGAGGTAGTAGGCACGTCTTGAACAGTCCCTGAGATGTCTTGATTGTGCAAATATCTTTAGCTTCTTCGTCAAGTTCATTTTGATAGTGAGCATCGGAGAGGTCAATTTTGCTAAAGTATTAGGCCCCATGTAGGTTGTGGAAGATCGGCTCCATGTCCGGTATTGGGTAGTCCTCATCCATGACCTTGCCATTGATGTGCACTTTCAAGTCCACGCAGTTCTCCACTCAGTTCTCCACTCTTCTTTCTCTGCCACAACACTGGAGATGCATTAGTGACTCCTCCTGGCTGTACCGGTTCAAGGATGCCTTGTCTGACCATTTGTTCCAGCTTCTCTGTGACCTTGTCTTGAAGAGGTAGAGGTATTTTTCTGGCTTTGCAGAACATTAGCTGTGTTCCTGGTATCAACTTCACATGAGCTTTGTAACCCTTCACAGCAGGTAGTTTCTTGGCTGTGATGTTGTTCACGCCGTGCTTGGGTAGAAGGTCTCTAGCAAGTAGTCCAAATTCTTTATCAGACTGCACAACTGCAAGTTGTTTTTGAGTGAGCCTGCTTCTGTTCCACTCAACGTCACAAGTAAGTGATCCCAGAAGCGTTAATTGATGACCATCATAAGCTTCAAGATGTCTTATCTTACAATCCAACTGAGGTTTACCAAGCTCAGTCCATATTTTTGATGATATCATTGTGCTATCTGAACCTGTGTCTACCTGCATTTTTACTTTGCAGTTATTTATTGAGATATATTCCCATGTCACAGACATGCTAAAGATTTGTTCTTTAGTATAAAACATTCCCATCTCCGATGCTGGAGATGCTTGCTCTGAAGAGACCTTTTCATCTTCGCAAAAGTTATTCTGTTTATTGTACTTAACTGAATTTGGTTGGGTTCTGCTTCTACACATTTTTGAGAAGTGTCCCACCTTTTCACAGGTGTTGCATTTTTTACTTAGCGCTGGACACGGTCTACGAGAGTGTGGCTTACCTCCACACCTAGTGAACATGTTGTTGTTTTTATAAGCTGTAATTTTTTCATTTGGTTTTCGAAAGGTCTTTTTGAAGTTGAACCCAACTTCGTCTTTCACATTAAAGGGCTTATTACCTGATGAAGAACTAGCAAAAGCCATTGCTTGACTTCTGAACCGTAAGCTCTCGGTCATTTCAGTAACCGACATTGCTGGTTTTGCTTTAATACCGTCTAGTAGTCTAAGTTTTGCTTCAGGGTCCCTCAGACCTGAGAGAAACTTTATATTTACCAACTCCTCTTCGGGGTTGGCCTCTGTTTTCAGTTTTTCGAAGTCACAATAGCGTGCTTCTTCTCTAAGAAGTGCTAGGAAGTCGTCGTCTGACTCCCCTACACCTTGTATAACGGACAGAAATTTAGCCTTTTCTGCCGTTACTACTCTCTCTTTAGGAGAAATATAGTTTTGAATCGCCAATCTGATGTCTTTATACGGAGTGTCTATCAAATTCCTAGGACTCATTAGGCTCCTAAGTTTAATAATTGCATCTTGGGAGTTTAATAATTGCATCTTAATAATTGCAACCGCACATACTAAGGAAGAGATTGGTTACCTGTAGGTCCTGTACAGTACCGTCGTTGCTGACCTTGTCCTCTTTCTTCATTGCGCGACATTTCGCCACAAAAGACATAATCCACGCAGTAGCTGATTCTGCATTCTGTAGATCCAAAATCTGTCTGTCTGTAGCTGGTCTCGACACCATTGTCGTGGTCGATAACACGGGTCAAAGAATTCAATAAGTTGAATTTTAAATTAAATTTTGAACTGAAAATATACAAAAATTAGCTTGTATTTATAGTGGTTCTCTATGCGAAAATACACAGAGAAAATTTAGATTAGCTAAAAGTATTTTACATGATTTGCATGTGAATAGATCTTAACTCCGAATCCCGGAGATGATTTTCTATTTTCATCAACATTTCATGAGAATCATATATGCCTTGGGTACAATCGAGTTCATTAGTTGGTGGTCGATGGATGTTAAAATCAGGTTTCTGTTGGTGGGAGAATTTTGCTTTTGACATATGATTGATAGGTCAATAAGATAAGGATAGCGCCAAAACAAAATTAGAATTCAGTTTAGTTTTGTGGCCATTACTTATCGACACAGCAATAAAGTTCGTCAGGTAAGTTCTTCTTTCGTTCTTTGAAACTTTAATAAAGAAAACTTCTAAGTTTCTTGATGTTTCTTTGAAACCATCACATAAAAAGAACTAATTAAGGTGATTTTTGGGATTCTGGGTAATGTTGAGATCTTAGTATAACACTATGGCTAATTATCGACAGAATATGAGTTTTCTTTCAAATTTCACACAGATCTTGTGCCAACTGCGTAAAAAATCATGAACACTTTATCTTACAAAAACTGTCTATTTGTCGGATATGGTGTTAGTCCTATACTTTAGAAAATTCAATTCGCATTTTTAAAAAAATGTTTAAAATCTTTTAGCCTGAACTAACTAACTACCTGGTTTATAAACTAAGAACAAGTTTCAGTCTAACTAAGTGGTTTGTACGTCGTAAAAACTTTCCAAAAAATATAAGATCAGAAAAATATTCTGCTGTATTCATCTAGCATACAAAGTCGCCTGAAACGTTGATGGTGTTTTCTGACAAATAATTGGACAGCCAAAACTTACAGACCAAAACAGAGAGGTGATTGAATAAAAGTGCTTTTCCTTCAGAGCTATATTCAAAAGTTCTATAAGCAAAATTTGAATTCACCGAAACAAAGATTCAATCACGTTGCCGATTTAGTTACCATAATGCGCAAGTGTGAGCCAGCCAGCGTGTGCACCGTAAACCTCTATATAAATAACATTTAAAATTACTTCAGTTTAAAGAAGCACATGCCCTTGAAATTAATACGATGAACATTCACAAATCTGCCGGGCAAGTTGCTAGAATTGTTTAATTATTTCACCTATTTAAGTTTTTGTTTCTCCTGTAAGACTATGTGCTCAAGGATTTTTTAAAATCCTTTTTTCTTACTTTGTGCTCGAAAAATGTTCGATATGCATCACAAAAATTGTCAAAAATCACAAATGACCTTCTATTACAAAAAGTTCATGTTATAAATCAAAAATGTTGCCTGTAGGATTTACAGAAGTTTGCATTCATACCAAAAATTAAGTTAGCTCAAATGAAATTTAATGAAGTTATCAAAATCAATTGATGGTATTCTTTGGAATCAAGGACAAGGGAAAAAAGAAAGAAATAATTGGTCGCAGAAACTTCATTTAAAATTAAACCCTAAGTTCAAAGCACCCCAGTTATACCCGTGATAAAGTGATACGAACTTTGAGTACATTGTCGTCAACAAATTTAGTAAGACTGTTCGAGCAATATAATTTACGAATCTCTTTCAGTACATTGCCAGCTAACATTATATTGTAGATATCCTCAGTTTCTGCATACTTCAAGTTTTGCGAAACGTTTCAGAAAAACATCAAACATGATCAACCTGAAAAACTAATTTATTTGATCGTTGAAATCAAAAATTCTACTGCAAAAAAAACGTTATAACACTTGGAAAAATTTTATATTTAAAAAACCCAAAGTAAGTATTTCTTCGACGGCAATTGCAGGCCCAAAGAAATATGCATGGAAAAATTGACGCACAACTCATTGTAGCACAGGAAATGATTCTACTCCAAAATGCATTCAGTTTTCGAAATGGATTCACTTAAACTCAAACAAAAACGGTTACCAAAAACTGACAGACAAAAATTTTAAAAAAAT
>NW_027450225.1:0-33576 GCF_964194025.1 Convolutriloba macropyga | reverse complement strand
AGTTGAGTTATCATATTACTGTCCTGGTTATAATCAGTCAAATCGATAAAACTAACATTCTTCTAATCTACAAGTCAAGTCGGGTTAAGTCGAGTCGGTAAGTAAGTCTGTAAAGTCATTTTTTATTTTTTCTCTTTTTGTCAAATTATTTTCCTTTTGGTTTATTGTGGCGAGTGTTGTATATCGACATTCTTTTAATAACTGCCGCTAGAGAAGTCCACGAATTTATTCACTGCTTTTACGGCGTCCAAATCGAAGAAATCCTCCGGCTCGTTCGAATTGCCAGTTCCGTCATCTGGAAATGGTGTCTCTGCGATCTCAAAGGAGAAAGCGAGCAAGTGCTGGAGGAGGTCAAATTGGGCCTGATTCATAGTCTTGAGGTATTCAACTTGATGTATGAACTTTTTGCAGTACATGAATCCAACAACTGTCATGTCCTTGTTCGGATCGAAGAAAATTGGGATGCTGGCTCCGATCTGTCCCCGTTCTGTATACCTCGTCATCTTCACTCCATTCGGCATGTTAAAGTCACCTGTCGTAAATAAACTCGAAACTGTTTACTTGCTCCACATGAACAAAAAATTTTGAAAAAGATAACCCTATACTGATGACAGAACTATATACCAATAAAATCTAATTTAATACAATCTTTAGAAAAAAAAACTGAAACGAACTTAGATAGAAATTTAAAATATTGCTTAGATACCTATAAAAAAATTACCTCAACTAGATTTCAAGCAGATCAATAGTAATGTAATAATTTTAATTTATTTATTACCGGTTATTTCTCATTCAAGAAACTGTTAGAGCTAAATTTTATTACATATTTGGATTGTTCAAATTTTTGAAGTACTGGTTACTATGATTGGATTTGGTTGATTAAAAAACCAGCAGACGCAACCTAAAACTTTCAAAATAAATTAAGTTAGCAAACGAAAATACACCAAAAATTCGCTTACGTTTCTTTGCGTTAATGGCCTTAAAAACAACATTGAAAATTAAAACCTACGTCAGAACCCAGCAGCAAGTTCAAGAAAATTACTTAATCAGTTGAGCTCAAGAAAGCCGCAAAATGACAAACAATTGTTGGAGAATTGGGAAAATTATTGCTAATGTTTTGAAAATCTTTAAGGTGCTCGAAACAAATTTTTAGTTGACAAAATCTGGCTGAGACCTCGCAGGACATTTGAGAGACAACAAGAAGCAAAAAAGACAAAAAAAGAAAAAGGAGCAAAAATAGCAAATATAAAAAAACTAATTTCGCTAAAATTGCTCTCAAACGACCGGCAAGCAGTTCCATTTGGTAGTAGACAGCTGGGGCTAGGGATGCTAGCATTAGGGGGAAACCGGAGTGGGAGGTCAAGCGTTAAAGTTGGTGAGAGGAGTGGAGGCTTTCAAGTGTTAACATCGCGAAAGTTTTATTGAATCGCATACCTAGAGATTAGTAAGGCTAAGGCTATTCACGAAATTATTGGCCCCCGAGCGTTACGTTTTTTTTCGGTGTTTGAGGATGAAAGTCTAAAAGGGTCAAAAGGAAATCGATCAAACAAAAAATTGCATAGTATAAGACCACGTGACTAATATATTTTCCACAAACGTCGTCTGAGAGCAATTAAAAACCTAATTATATTCCTGAAGCTGATATAGTCAAACAATTATATTGCCGTTAAAGCATACAAAAACACTGACGCAGTTTTTGTTTTTTTTTGCAAAACACCTCAATTGACCACCGCCAATTGAAGAACCATTCAACAAAAACTTGAAAAAGAATACAAAAAAAACATTAAAATTGCTTTTTGCCTTTTCAGCCACTTCAGCACAAAAAGCACTCGGTAATCTATTAATCCAGATTAATTACTCCATTAACCTTTGGGATTTCCCATTTTATTCCGTTTTGAAAGCTCAAAGTCATCGATAAATCGTGTCAACACGTCTCAAAGGAAAACCACAGCAAAACAATCTAAATTTTTTGAAGTGTAGTTAAAGCTAAAAATTGAACGGCTGAGAACATCACGAGGATTTTGATCCATTTATTCAAAGGCTCAACGCATTGAAGAAGAATAAGCTGAATGGGATGCTAGCATTTGTGGGGGTGTGAGTGGAGTGTGTGTGGGGAGGGGGGTTCAAGCGATGGGGATAGGGTTGCGAAGTGTACATGATAAGGGGATTCAAATCGAGAGCTGGAGGAGAGTAGACAATGAGTTTTAAAGGGCGCATGGTGGGGAACTGAGGGGATCAAACTTTCAAGATTAAAAACCTCCCTTCACACATGAAATTATCACCTCAAAAGAGTTTGGTGAATCGCGTTCTTAGAGTATAGTAAAGCTTAGCGCTATATGAAAACTTAATGCCCTCAGAGCGCTAACTGTTTATCCCATTGTTGAGGATAAAAAATCAAATGGGTCGGACGAAAAATCGGTTAAGCAAAAAATTGCAAACAAAAGACCACAGGACTAAAATATTTGCTACAATGTTCGTTTGCGAACAATTAATTAAAAAAAATCACTTTGAGGTCCGGAGTTTGGTGGTAGAAATCAGTGCTGAATAAATCTAGAGACATTCTGTTTTTTATGATGGCCATCACTCTGTTAATGTCACAGTTTACGCTGGCCAGTCTTGTTTTATGAGTAAAGTTTACTGAATGAAAAATACTATGTTCAGCTTAACTCCCGCTAACAGGGTTTGCTTTATGTGCGATTCGATCTTACGCGTGGGTACTTTTAACATTTTATTTGCTTAGCAAGTCGTAACCACTGAGCTACATGGGCTTTGTGGTAATTGCCTACAAACTAGCTTAAGTAAAAAGAGAGTATATGCTACTATAGTAATTACCAGTTATATGCTACAAAAGTATGACATTTTTCTGCTCAGATTTAATTCAGCCTGGTCGAACTCCATGACCTCAATATAACCAAAATGAAGAAAAACTGCACATAAAGAAACTTAAAATATTCTGGAGAAGCTATGTTTCAGAACTGAATTTCGTTTCTACCATCGAAATATACCGGTTCAGCGCTAAAATGCTCTGAGACTCAAGTCCGGGAGTAATGATGAGACCTTAAAACCAGTCAAAAAATGCATTTCCATAGCTGGCCATTTTGTTAGGGACGCCCTTCATTCCACAAATAAATTTTCCCCATTTTAAACCAACTTTGTTAGAAAATACATTTTGAAGAGGAAAAATTGTTTTGTTGAAGACGATAAGTCAGGTATGATCAAAATCTAACTACGCATATGACATAAAAACTGTTGGATAATGATGCCACGAGCACAAAGGCCGTTGATTACATTTTCATCCGCACTGTGTGAAGAAATGCAAAACAATGAAGAGTGGCAGAAATCGAACAAACAAAAAGCAAGAGCATACTGCAATATAACAACTCTCAGGTTACAGCTTCGCAGCTGTAAAAAACCCCCTCTATTTCAGTTTTAAGATTTTGTGCTGTTTGGAATAAAAACGTACGGTTGTATTTGGCCACAAAGATAATGAGATCGCCTTGGCAGGTGTCAGTGATGAGGATTTCTTCGTCTACGAGTCCGTTGACAGAGTCATGAGTGATCTCAGCCTTGGTTGTGCTGCAGCCCACCTTGCCAACTGCGTCTCCACTCATGTGCACAGGACTACCCTAATCAACAACAGAGTTTATTAAATATTAGGGCGAAGGAAAAATTCTATACGCCAATACGAACGCACAAACGCTTACATAAATATTTAAAAGCAACACGAACTCATATAGTAAGTCCCATAAAGTTGCAACACAAGCGAACGTTCGAAAAGATCGGGGCATGCAAATGGGCAGTGTTTTGCTAGATATCTGCATGTTTTAAATTTGAACTATAGTCAGTCCAATAAAATTGCAACGCTATCGAACGTTTCAAAGGTCAAAGTTCAAATTTAAAACATGTAGATATCTAGCAAAACACTGCCCATTTGCATGCCCCGAGCTTTTCGAACGTTCGCTTGCGTTGCACCTTTATGGGACTTACTATACCCACACTAGAGGTAAGAATAAAATTGATTAATAACTTTAAGAAATGAGAGAACATGTGTTGAAGCTTTGCCGTGGCTTTTCATAATTTCTGAATGGTCGCCTGAACATATCTTTATAGCTTATTGATCCATGCTTAAATAGTGGAATGGGGGAGGGGGCTACTTACATCATAGGTTCCGTCTCCACAGACGAAGTAGAGTTCCAAGCTGACGTCACTATTGTAAGCCCACTGTACCACGAAAAGAGACGCATCTGTAGGCGGGATCTTCACAAAGTCAAACAGCTTCATGTTCATCTCAATCTACAGAAGAAAAACAAAAGGATCAATGATTTTATTTTTTAAACAGTTATCCAAGAAAGGAACAGTTTAATTCTCCAAGCAAATGGAAATTGACGCATGGATTCTAAAAATGTATGTTCCATGCAAATGATCTAAGTGAAAATGTATTAGTATGCATACATTATTGTTAATTAATCAACTGGTTACACGTTGTGCATTTTGTCTGAACAGTCATTTCTCGCTTTTTTAAAACCAAATTCCGACAATTTATTGCACTTTTTTCCACCAATTAAGGATTAGTTTGTGCACGTTCTGATTATCTCTGCAATCAGAATACTTACATCAGAGCGTTTGATGGCATCATTTATAGGGAAGTATCCTGGACAATCAACAGAGTAGGTGTCGCCCTCAATCGCCTCAGATATGGTAACTCGGGACTGCTGACCCACATTCAAGTTACTCATCGTCTCCTTTTGCCCTTGGTAGGAGAAGATGCAATCTTTCAGACCATTGCTAGATCCCTGGTAGTCGTAGAAACCGAACACGAATTCATACGCAGTCGCGCCATCAAACAAGATAGTCTTGTTCTCCACTGAAAAACATTGCCATGAATTTGACGAAATTAAAATTGCCTGACAAATATAATCGGGAAAAAGATTGGCTGAAAAAAAATCGAGATTAATAAGTGTATCTTCCGGTTATATCATTTATATATGCTATAATAAAATTTACCATTCAATTTTTTTTCATGATAAAATCAGAGCTCAATCAGTGCAAATTTATATAACAACTGTATTCAATGCCAAAGCATAGCGCTAGAGGTTCGAGTGGTTTGACTGGCCGTTCAAATGGACGACAACATAAACATAGCCGGCAGATTGCCGGAAAATAGCCGCCGCTGAGGCTCTTGTTGCAAATCGGGATTGAAACAGAAAAAAAAGAAGAGATAAATTGACCGAATTTTTTTTCTGTTTTGTTTTCCAGTGTCAAAAATGTTCTAATTTGGCGTGCAGTTTCAGTTGGATTCTAAAAAGTTACTTCATTCAGCTTCTAAACTGAAAGCTATCAAGCTTAATACCAATGTCAGCTAGCAAACACTCTAATGAACTTTGATAACCTAATTCTCAATGACTCAATAACCGGACTTTATCGGTTTATCCCGTCTCTTTTGATTTTGCTCTTTTGACTTTGACAGTATTCACCACATTGCAAAATTGAATGCGTGAAAGAATTTAAAATCAATTCAGTTGAAACAGTGAGTTAACTAAGTCAGAAGTCAAACGTAAAAATCGTGACTTATCACCGTTCAGAGGCTGACGGCGGCTATTAAAAAATTAACTCAAAAGTTGAGACCAAAAATTTTCAACCAATAATAAACAAATAATTGAGAACAAATTTCGATATACACTAATAAAAGAAATCGGAAAGGATGCAATAATTAAATATACTGCAATTATTCCAGTTCAAGTCCCGGCATCATCGGCTCATGGGACTTGACATAAAGTTACCACAACCGAATAAAAAATCAATGTACTCTAGCACGTACTCTTTGCTAATCAACAAACACAGTAGGTTAAGGCAATTACAATAAACTTTCTGGTTTCATCTGCCATCAAGTCAAGTCAAGTCTCTATTCCTTTTTATCGTTCGGCTCTCTGCAACGAAAAATCTCTTACTCTTACCGAAAAAAGCCAAACATGAAAAAATTGCTTTCTTAACTTAAATTGATTGCTAATTTCCAGGAAAAGTATTAGCTTAGTTTGAAGGTTTTCAACAAAGTTTCATGAGTTACCACGCGGCAAAACCAGAACCCACGATAATCGCAGTATTATTAAATATTAATAATTTGCATATATGAGCCTCAGCAGCCTATGGGACTTAATATGTATCAATCACAAAAGGAGAAATCATCACGGCCGAAAATAACAAAGTCGAATTTTATGATTACACTATTAAAATTATGCAGTTCTGAGTTCTGTCATGTGCATTTGCAATCCGTCCTCTGAAATCCGTCGGCAAAGAAGCTTGTTCTATTTGCGTGTCGGCTAATACCCTTTCCCCCTATATATTTAATTTATTCAACCTATTTAATGAACCAATTGAAATAAGTTTAATTTTAGAGGCTAAATAAGTTAGATCTTAGCTGATAATAATAATAATTGGTGACGTACAACTATGCCGATCATGAGAGTGCCAAAAATCTATTCAATTTTTCCACTCGATAAATTTCTAAACCAATCAGATCACTTTAACTAGAATGAGCGCAATAATTCTGAACCAACCACAATGAAGTAGTGAAATTTTTAATTTTATTATTTATTAGGAAAAGATAATTGGAGCGGGATGAATTTAAAGCAAACAAAAATAATTGCGGACCAAGGCCATGCCTCAGCGGCCCCTGGGACTTGATTTGAATCTATCACAACCGAACTACTGATCAACCTGCCCTGGTTGCTTTTAAAACAATTTCCGCAAGCATTTAATTGCTAATTAATTGGTATCGGCCGTTTCGGCACTTTCAAAATTAGTTTCATTTTCGGCACTCTTAAACATCGGCATAGTTGTACGTAATCATTATTATTATATCGTTGAAGCAATTTAAACTACCTAGATGAATATTAAATCGAACTAGTCAGTGCACGTTTCAGCTGGAAAAGCGGGCATTGCAGAAATTGGAGGTTAAAAATTTCCCAAACCTGACCTGATTCAAAAAAGCCGAGAACAGAACATTGCTTTTAATTAACGTGATTGCAGCATAATTATTCGGTCGCTTTCGATTTATTTTACTGGTAAATAAAAAATTTATTTTCCCAAATACTCAGTTACAATTGATTGAATTAGAGTTGGTCTCATTGTTCGATTTGCTGCGACAAAAAATGAGTTGGAGTAGAAGAACGAACATGATCGGACATGATCGAACATGATCGGACGAACATTCTCATTAGTTCTAAATTGTTTTTTTAATCCTTTAAAGTTAAGAAATGAGAGACTAAATCCGTTCTCGTCTCTTTTTATCTCTTGTTGTGGGTTTTCGTTGCACTTCACTTGGAATCTTTGTGACTTACAACTTCGAGGAGCGGTTTGCAACCAGGAATGTACCGTCTTAGTCTGTTCTAAGCGTTTTTGACAGGAATATTGGTTTTTAGGAATGTCAAAATTGAACAAATAGAAACTCAGGGAAAAACTTCGGCTTTACTTCTCTTTTTATGACATTGTGCATTACGCCAGTTCGGCTCTGAGGGTGTGCTCCAACTAGGTAAGTTTCTTTGTAATGTACAACTAGTTCGTCTAACCATTTCAATTAGCGTCCGGTCTGTATGTCGGCTTAAATTCTTATTTTTGACTGACGGATAACTCAGCCTCTGTTGGCCAGTTCAGCGATTGCCGTAAATTAAGTCAAAAACAAACAATTGTTAAGATAAATAGATAAATTAAGCTTGACGTTCAATCAACTTAAAAGTCTCTTTATGATAGATCTCGATAGGAAAATCTGTGACCTGCAATTTTATCATATCCACACAAACTAAATCACGCCTAAAGGAAATACTCCGGTACTAAAAGACAAATCAATTTCAGTACTGGGCAAATGTAGTTTTAGTACCCATTCAGGACAATGATCATGTCACTTTCTACACTTGTCAGCCTTGTGCACGTCTTGACAAAGACTTGGCAAGTCTTTATCCAAGTCATGGCCAAGACTTAGCACTTAAATAAGTATAAATCAAAGACTAGCATTTAGGCTTGATCATTACTGATACAGAGTTGAAGTTCAGTACACGAAGTTTCTTCATAATTTTCAGTACGACTTATACATATCCATGAAACATTTGTTCTATGTAGTCGCAATTAGTATAAACAAGTAAACATGGAGGAGCAGAACATTAACTGGTTCGGTTTTTTACTTCAAATGGGGCCAAAAATGTTCTATTGGCAACGGGGGGGGGGGGGGGGTCGTCTTTTCAGTTAGGAAGTTAGGATGTCTTTGAACTTGAAAGTCGATGAGATTCAGTCTCTTAAATGAACGATTTAAACCTAAGAATTGCAATAAATTTCTGAAAAAATTTTGCAGTTTCGGGTAGGAAGTAACAAAAGCCCCTAGTTAACGTTCATCTTAGACATTTTTCAACTGTTCTCCGACGTTGGATGTAGAAAATGTGGATGGCAACTCGAATGTAAAAATTTCCGATAAAAATGAAATGAGCGAATAATTTAACAATAACTGGTCAGTGTTCAAAGGTCAAAGTTAAAACGTAGAAAAAACTTCGATAGTTTAAAACTTAAACGTAGAAAAGAGATAAAAAACTCTTTTGTTGAAAAATATTCACATTCAACATTCAAATGGCGACATTGATGCTCAATTGCATGTTTTGAGGTTTTCGAACGTTTAATTATTTCAACACGGGACTGCATGGGACTATATATAGTCTGTCCCATAAAGTTGAAACAAGCGAACGTTCGAAAAACGCCAAAAACGTGCAGTTGAGCATCAATGTGCTCATTTGAATGTCAACGTTTTCTCCATGCAGTTTTCATTCATCAATTTTTTCGACATGTTTTAAATTTGAACTTTGACCTTTGAGCTCGAATCCGTGGCTTTTGAAACGTTCGCTTATTTCAACTTTATGGGACACGCTATATATCACATATAGTCTGTCCCATAAAGTTGAAATAATCGAAGGTTCGTGGTCATTTGAATGTCAACGTTTTTTTTTTCATTAAGCTTTCATTCATCAATTTTTTCTACATGTTTTAAAATTGAACTTTGAACTCTAACCCGTGGCTTTTGAAACGTTCGCTTATTTCAACTTTATGGAAAAACGCTATACCTTCTTCACAGAGGTTGCATCGACACTGCTCTTGTTTTGTGGGCACAACTCTGTTTCTCTTCACAGTGTAAGAGTTGAATTTGTCGAATTCGGTGTCGGAGCCACCCGCCTGCACTAGAGAATGAGCGATCACTTTGCACTCAAATTCGACAGTTCTAAACAAACACTGTTATTCAAAAGCCAGATACTATGTGTAATACCATGACAAAAGAGTGTACTTATTACGTACAATGTGAAATTTTTTCGAGAAGAAATTTTCTGAGCGAAATATTTGCACTTGTTCTGCGATTGTCAAAACTGCAGAAACAATTGGACATTTTAATTTAAAGACTGGCACCTTAGACCATTCAGCACCGCTGTAAATCCCCAACAACAACAACTAAGGTGCTAGGAATATTAGTCGTCAGGGGTTTAGTCTATTAGGCAAAATTTAACCGAACAAGGAAAAATGAGCCGAGCAAGAAAATTTGAAAAAAACTTAGTCGATGCTTAATTCCGATTGCCCGACAAACCGGAATGGTCAAAATATGATTAATTGTTTCAGCCATGACAGTTGGTGTGCGGGTTGTCGGCTAAAACCCTTATTTTAGGTTGTCGGCTAGATCCCCTATAGAACAATTCAGCCATCACTGTACTTTAAGTTAAAAACATAAAATTGGTAGTCAGTTAAGTAGAAGAGAAATTAAGCGTTAACTCAATTAAACTTAATGGATTCAAAAACGTGCGTGAAAATGTGTCATTTAAATTGTGTGTGAACAATTCTTGTCTCATCCTAACTTCCAAGTGAGAATTTTAATGGTTCAATCTTCTTTAATTGAAAACTTTGAGTAACAAGTTTTGGGGACAAATTTTGTGGACCATAAAGTGAAAGCGCAAAACCATATTTTCAATATGTGTTTCAAGATGTAATATAAAATCTGCTTCAACTAGACCTCTATTCGAATGTTTTTGCTATAACTAGCATCAAGAGGTCTGTAAAAGTTTTTCAAACTAACTGATAATCAATGTGATGCTAAATCGTTTTCGAAATGAAATTAATTTGGTTTTACGAATTACAGGTCTATGAACTACATATTTAGAAGTGGCGTGATAGCCGAGAGGTGAGGTGTGTGTTTGATCGATAGTTCATCCCCTGATCAATAGTTCGATCCCCTTCCTCCATCAAGCTGTCTGTGTGAGGATGAGCTCTTACTTAACCATAGCTTCAGGTTGACCATAGCCTGACCAATGTTGGCTGCAATGATAACCACATGAAAGTTTTAGACGCAAGAAAAGGGGCAAGAGTTACCAAAAAAGAGCAGCAAAAACAGTCACCAAAAAAGTCCTAATGTTGCTCCGAAGCGAATAAATTACTTCTGGAAGATTAAAACCAACCAACTGCCAGCATTTGACGAAAGCAGGGGCCGTGAACTTAAAACATGGAAAATCAATAAAAATGAAAGAACTGGACTCGAGTACTGGGGCTATAAATCCAAAAACTCAAAATTAGAAAATTCATTCGTTAGAAAAGCTTTACAGGACTGGAATTCTTTACCTTGGCTCTTAAGAAAAAACGAAAATAAAAAAAATCAAAAAACAAATCTTCAATCATATTTTTGAGGAAATTTAAAGAGACCCTTGCATGCAGTTATCGGATTGTTTACCTTGGAAACATGTAAGGTTTAACAACTAGCTTTTCTTGGGTTCCAATTTGAATAAATATTTTTTTTCAGTAATGACATTGCTATCATTATTGATACTTTGCACTGCCATTTTGTTTTGCGCAATATACTCGTTTGTTTTTTCACAGCAATGATAGATTGAATTCAGTGTTCTTCTTTCATGGTCACAAAATGAACAGTCAGGTGTGGGAAGAAGAGAAAACGGAGAGCTGAGAACAGGCTACTGTTAATGCAGACTAAAGGCCTAGGGCTGCTCCACAGCGATTACGCAGAAACGAATTATTATTATTCTATTTTTAAGTGTTAACATTGGGAAGCAATGCTAGTTAACTTACTCATTTATGACCTTTAAAAAAATTTGAAAAAAAATTAGTCGAAGCTTAATTCCGATTGCCCGACAAAACGGAATGGTCAAAATATGATTAATTGCTTCAGCCATGACAATTGGTGTGCAGGTTGTCGGCTAAAACCCTTATTTTAGGTTGTCGGCTAGATCCCCGATAGAACAATTCAGCCATCACTGTACTTTAAATTAAAAACATAAAATTGGTAGTCAGTTAAGTAGAAGAGAAATTAAGCGTTAACTCAAGTAAACTTAATGCATTCAAAAACGTGCGTGAAAATGTATCATTTAAATTGTGTGTGAAAAATTCTTGTATCATCCTAACTTCCAAGTGAGAATTTTAATGGTTCAATCTTCTTTAATGGAAAACTTGGAGTAACAAGTTTTGGGGACAAATTTTGTGGACCATAGAGTGAAAGCGCAAATTCATATTTTCAATATGTGTTTCAAGATGTAATATAAAATCTGCTTCAACTAGACCTCTATTCGAATGTTTTTGCTATAACTAGCATCAAGAGGTCTGCAAAAGTTTTTCGAATTAACTGATAATCAATGTGATGCTAAATCGTTTTCGAAATGAAATTAATTTGGTTTTACAAATTACAGGTCTATGAACTACATATTTAGTAGTGGCGTGATAGCCGAGAGGTGAGGTGTGTGTTTGATCGATAGTTCATCCCCTGATCAATAGTTCGATCCCCTTCCTCCATCAAGCTGTCTGTGTGAAGATGAGCTCTTACTTAACCATAGCTTCAGGTTGACCATAGCCTGACCAATGTTGGCTGCAATGATAACCACATGAAAGTTTTAGACGCAAGAAAAGGGGCAAGAGTTACCAAAAAAGAGCAGCAAAAACAGTCACCAAAAAAATCCTAATGTTGCTCCGAAGCGAATAAATTACTTCTGGAAGATTAAAACCAACCAACTGCCAGCATTTGACGAAAGCAGGGGCCGTGAACTTAAAACATGGAAAATCAATAAAAATGAAAGAACTGGACTCGAGTACTGGGGCTATAAATCCAAAAACTCAAAATTAGAAAATTCATTCGTTAGAAAAGCTTTACAGGACTGGAATTCTTTACCTTGGCTCTTAAGAAAAAACGAAAATAAAAAAATCAAAAAACAAATCTTCAATCATATTTTTGAGGAAATTTAAAGAGACCCTTGCATGCAGTTATCGGATTGTTTACCTTGGAAACATGTAAGGTTTAACAACTAGCTTTTCTTGGGTTCCAATTTGAATAAATATTTTTTTTCAGTAATGACATTGCTATCATTATTGATACTTTGCACTGCCATTTTGTTTTGCGCAATATACTCGTTTGTTTTTTCACAGCAATGATAGATTGAATTCAGTGTTCTTCTTTCATGGTCACAAAATGAACAGTCAGGTGTGGGAAGAAGAGAAAACGGAGAGCTGAGAACAGGCTACTGTTAATGCAGACTAAAGGCCTAGGGCTGCTCCACAGCGATTACGCAGAAACGAATTATTATTATTCTATTTTTAAGTGTTAACATTGGGAAGCAATGCTAGTTAACTTACTCATTTATGACCTTTAAAAAAATTTGAAAAAAAATTAGTCGAAGCTTAATTCCGATTGCCCGACAAAACGGAATGGTCAAAATATGATTAATTGCTTCAGCCATGACAATTGGTGTGCAGGTTGTCGGCTAAAACCCTTATTTTAGGTTGTCGGCTAGATCCCCGATAGAACAATTCAGCCATCACTGTACTTTAAATTAAAAACATAAAATTGGTAGTCAGTTAAGTAGAAGAGAAATTAAGCGTTAACTCAAGTAAACTTAATGCATTCAAAAACGTGCGTGAAAATGTATCATTTAAATTGTGTGTGAAAAATTCTTGTATCATCCAAACTTCCAAGTGAGAATTTTAATGGTTCAATCTTCTTTAATGGAAAACTTGGAGTAACAAGTTTTGGGGACAAATTTTGTGGACCATAGAGTGAAAGCGCAAATTCATATTTTCAATATGTGTTTCAAGATGTAATATAAAATCTGCTTCAACTAGACCTCTATTCGAATGTTTTTGCTATAACTAGCATCAAGAGGTCTGCAAAAGTTTTTCGAATTAACTGATAATCAATGTGATGCTAAATCGTTTTCGAAATGAAATTAATTTGGTTTTACAAATTACAGGTCTATGAACTACATATTTAGTAGTGGCGTGATAGCCGAGAGGTGAGGTGTGTGTTTGATCGATAGTTCATCCCCTGATCAATAGTTCGATCCCCTTCCTCCATCAAGCTGTCTGTGTGAAGATGAGCTCTTACTTAACCATAGCTTCAGGTTGACCATAGCCTGACCAATGTTGGCTGCAATGATAACCACATGAAAGTTTCAGACGCAAGAAAAGGCAACAGTTACGAAAAAAGAGCGGCAAAAAACAGTCACCAAAAAAGTCCTAATGTTGCTCCGAAGCGAATAAATTACTTCTGGAAGATTAAAACCAACCAACTGCCAGCATTTGACGAATGCAGGGGCCGTGAACTTAAAACATGGAAAATCAATAAAAATGAAAGAACTGGACTCGAGTACTGGGGCTATAAATCCAAAAACTCAAAATTAGAAAATTCATTCGTTAGAAAAGCTTTACAGGACTGGAATTCTTTACCTTGGCTCTTAAGAAAAAACGAAAATAAAAAAAATAAAAAAACAAATCTTCAATCATATTTTTGAGGAATTTTAAAGAGACCCTTGCATGCAGTTATCGGATTGTTTACCTTGGAAACATGTAAGGTTTAACAACTAGCTTTTCTTGGGTTCCAATTTGAATAAATATTTTTTTTCAGTAATGACATTGCTATTATTATTGATACTTTGCACTGCCATTTTGTTTTGCGCAATATAATCGTTTGTTTTTTCACAGCAATGATAGATTGAATTCAGTGTTCTTCTTTCATGGTCACAAAATGAACAGTCAGGTGTGGGAAGAAGAGAAAACGGACAGCTGAGAACATGCTTCTGTTAAGGCAGACTCAAAGCCTAATGCTGGTCCACAGCGATTACGCAGAAACGAATTATTATTATTATTATATTTTTAAGTGTTAAAATCGGGAAATAATGCTAGTTAACTTACTCATTTATGACCTTTCCTCCCTTGCAGCAGTTGCACTGTTCATCTGGGTTTCGGTCAGCGTGGAACAAGTCCATGACAGAAGTGGACCTGCCACAGGGTCCTTCACACCAGGTCAGGTTCACTTCCTCAATTGTATCACACAGGAAGAACTCCTCAACTCCAGTATCCGCATTCACTAAAAACAACAACACAAACAACATCAAAACAAATTCATAAAATGGACAACAGGTAATGAAAACAGTTAGGGCTTCAACTCTCTCTGAAGGGACTAGATGCTGTTTTTAAATACTTATTTCAAATATAACTTTAAAATATAACTTATATAATCTCTGAGAACAACATTTCGTGATAGCCGAGAGGTAAGGTGTGTGGTTCACACGCCAATGATTGAGAGTTCAATCCCCTGCCTCCGTGAAGCTGTCTATGTGAGGATGAGCTCTTACTTAACCATAGCTTGATGTTGACCATAGCCTGACCAATGTTGGCTGCAATGATGGTACCACGTGAAAGCTTCTGACGCAAAAAAAAATCGCCACAGTCACCAAAAAAAGCAATGCCGCTCATAAAAAGATCAGTCTGAAATGTGGGGAATAATAAGAAAAAGGGCAGCTGAAAACAGGCTACTGTAGGCCTAATGCTGTTCCACTGCGATTACGCAGAAACCACAATTATTATTATTTAAAGGCCACAGTGGACCTCCCACTAATACCCCTCCCCCATTGGTTAAAGCAGGCTACAAAAATTGAGCCCCGTCAGTTGTTCGAGATAAATTTTTCCGACATCAGTCGATTAAGCTCTAACTTACAAATCAATATAACAGACTTTTGTCGGACAAATTGATCTCGAACGATCGACGCAGGGCGCGGTTTTGTAGCCTGCTTCAGCCAGGTTGAGGTGGGTAGTAGTGGGAGGTTTACTAAGAGCTTTAAATGATGTTATTAGTGGTTATATAGGCCACTAGTATATCCTCCAAAATATAGTACATCTATAACCACAGGTCAATGAAAACTGGTGTAATGGAAATTTTGACATATTCAGAGGGCTCTGTAAGCTTAAGCCACTATAAGAATTAAATAATAACTCATTAGAGGGTCGATGATACCTGTCATTACGGACAGTAATAGACTAGACAAACAACGAAATCAAATAAAAACAACAAGAACTCCAGGTATATCTATTCTTTTTGAAAAAAACTTAATGAAAAACCAAAACAGAATCTGATAAAAACTAAAGTAAAACAATTGACTTTCGCAAGAAAAGATATGGGACTTGTCTCTATAGAGAATAATTAAAAGGTAGACAAAAAAACAAAAAGGAAACTTAAAAGACACGCTTATACTTTTTGAAAACAATTATATTCAAAGTCCTGAGAACCATTCATTAAATGGCTCCATTTATGCATTCATACGGAGCCAATGAGAGATTTCATTATCAAAAAGGTCATGCCACTACAAACATACCCGGCAGATTGCCGGAAAATAGCCGCCGTTGATTCCAAAAAGCATGATTGGGATTGAAATAACAGAAGATATTGAAAAAAAAAGAATTTTTACAAAAACATTTTTTTAAGTCCGATTTGTTTTGATGGCATTTCGTGGTTGAACATACTTCTGTTTCTTAGAGAGAGGCTACATGGGCTACTATCAATAACAATAAGCATTAGAGATGGTAAATAAGACTTATAGAAACGACGATCAAATAGCGGGCATCTAAAATTGGGCTTTATGAGTTTATCCCGTTTCTATTTCTGACATCCATTTTTGTACTCACTCTGTTCATTTTGAATTGCTTTGCTGAGCAACTGATGTTCAAAATCACTTTTAGCAGAATGAGAGAAGAGAGAAACTAGCCTAGAGAAGTCAAAAAGATTTCACGCAAAATGTTGAAAAGGCGGCAAAATGAGGTAAAGCGAAACATTTTTTTATTCGACGAAGTAAAAAAAAACATAGCAGGACAAGTCCTGACGTACAATTCAAAGAATTTTCATTGACAAAACAGAAAATTAGTCCTAGAACGGACTATGGAGGGATTGGAAAAACCATTTAGAAAAAATTCCGATCCAAAAAATCGAAAAAACAGCAAAAATCAAAAAGAAATTGCCGCATGTGAACAAAAAACCACTACCGAGAAACCGAATTTTTGTACAAACAACGTTTTCTCACTCTACTTTAAACTTAGAGCGAAAAAATTTCACGCCGCAAAACCACTCGCTTTTTCGCTCCACTTCCTGCTTCGGCGTGACCAAAATCACTACTCCAATTTGACTTCAAAAATCATGAAAATGTGTGAACAGATCTTAAAAAAAAGACAGCGCCCCAATACAATTCAAATTCTTTGAATTGTAAAAAAATAGGAGCGCTATAAGAGCCGGCTGAGAAGATGAGGGCGGCTATTAAAAACAACAAATACAGGCAAAAATCTAAATCATTTCAACTCTGCGACGAAACGGTGTTGTCTTTTTTCAAAGCCATTGATGTGATATGTTCTTGTCACCGATGATGTACCACTAATGTGATAATGTGACAAGACAGCACAAGAAAATCTCAAAAATAAGAATATGTCAAAAAATTTATGAAAACGTTTTCATGAAAAATTTATGAAAAAAATTTATCAACGCCGAAAAACCATTATTTAAACGATAAAACAGAATTGAAGACCACATTTTAATTCACCTAAAAATAAATAACACTTCCCTTTTTGCTGGTACTTTGCTAGAAGATAGCGGAAAAAGATTAAAATGGCAAATCTCAAAAAACCATTATCTTTTTCTGAAAACAAAATTTTCAAATTCGTAAGTCACAACAAACATAAGTTTCCGCATAACAAGTAGAGAGAAAAAAAATTTTCCAACTGTTTAGGGAGCCAATGTGACATGTTACTATTGGGTCTAATACAAATACAAATATTACTATAAAAATTTCAAAACAATTTTACGCATTTGGTGTTGAAGCCGAAAAAACATAATCTATTCGCTGAAACCATCATGTATCTTCATTGGTCTTCCTTTGCACGTCAATTTTACCGGTCAATAACTGGCTTTTGATTTGAAATCTTTCTGTTCTGTAACAACACTAAAAGGCAAAAAGGGGAAAAGTTCCTAAAAAGCACTACCTACATTACAACCCAAAAAAAAATTGATTTGTCAGATTCCACAAATAGATCAAAACAGGTCTTACAACTGATGTCTTCAATTAAAACTAAATGCTAACAAAATAGCTAAAGTGACCAAATAGTCAATATATCAAAAATAGATGATGAACTTTGGATATTAATCGAGTTAATTATAGAGTAATATTAGCGAAAAACCATTAACTATCAACCGAAAGCATCCGTCATTAGATAGTTTCTCTAAAAGCAAATTAGATACCGAAGGAAACAATTGATTAATTAGATTCAATCATCAGACTACAAAAAGGATATCAAATGCCGGCAAAAGATTTTATTAAAACAATTTGTGGGAGCCATAAAAGCAATGAGCTTTAATCAGAAAAAAACAATTATTATTCATTGGACCTCATTTACACAAAATGTTGATTATAAACACTCCAGAGATTTTTTTACTATCTGAAACTCTAAATGAAAACAGAGTTGCCTATAATTGTGATGAAAAAGAAACGCAAAACAAAGGCTATAATTAGGATGAAGAAAAAACGCAAAAAAAAACGCAAGGATAGACCCAAAATAAAATCCCACTAATTTTTCTTGGATGAATCAACGATAAAAACTGAGCTTTTTATTAAAGCACGGCTGTTAAAAACTGCAATTGTTTCAAATAAAAGCGTATTAGTTTGTTCGCATACAAAATCTTTATTTATCAAAAATAAGTGATGGATTTTATATAAATATTGATTTAAAGTAGCGTATAACCAGTAAAATCTTAGCTCTAGAACACTTTCATAAGATCCGTAGGAAACAAGCCCTTATCTGACTAAACGAAGATTGTGTCAGTAGTTTTTTACGTCTGCGCTACCAGTCAAATTGGGCATTTTATGACTGAACAAAAAAGTAAGTTAGGCAAATAGTTGATCATTCTTTGAAGTGTGTCGTAACAAATATTTTGATTATACGCACTTCTAGAGCAGAGCAGAGGCAATGGTTAACGATTTTTCTTAAAACTAAGTGCTATTTTCTCAAAAGTATAGTCTGTCCCATAAATTTGAAATTCGAAAAGCGAACGTTCGAAAAGTACAAAAAACATGCAATTGAGCATCAATGTGTTCATTTGAATGTCAGCGTTTTCTCCATTAAGTTTTCATTCATCAATTTTTTGTACATGTTTTAAATTTGAACTTTGACCTTTGAAGTCTAACCTGTGGCTTTTGAAACGGTAGCTTATTTCAACTATATGGGACAGACTATTATTTTGAGAAAATAGGACTTGGATTCGAAAAAAGTTGTTAATCATTCTCTCTGGTCAGCTCTAGAAGTGCGTATAGCTTGTCCGTATAATCGAAATATTTATTACGACCCACTTCAAAGGGGTAGGAACTATATGCCCAACTTATTTTTTTGTGCAGCCAATTTTCGCCCATTGATAAGTGCTATATGTGCTGTTTGGTTATGCGTTTGCATTATGAGCGTTTGAATACCTTCGACGAATGAGGTAGTGAGGTTTCGCATGTCTGTGTGCTGTTCGCAGCTGATCTCAATTGGTACACACACTGTTCCACATTGGTCCTGTCTCACCATCACCCTCACGTAGTTAGAGTCAGGGTCATTTCCAACGTTGAACTCCTGCATTAAAAAATAATTAATACGCCAACTGACAAATTTCAGAAAATAAATAGGACGTCCCAAAAATGTTTGTTCACGAGAGGAAAAACGAATAAAAAACATAGCCAGAATATTTCCGGGAACGACTCAGAGTCCTCTCTGTCAAGAAAACTGCCATTTCAATTGACTGGCACTCGCTGAAGCACCTGATAACACCTGAGTCAAAAAATGAAAAGACATTAGACAGAAAAAAAATCAACTGATCCAAAAAAAATTAGAAAAATTCAATTAATTCTTCAGAAAATACAAGTTCAACTAACAACAATTTTTTCTTTTATGCAATTGAAACTATCAAACTACAAGGCGGCTCGGTAATGTGCGATCGCACATAAGGTTCCGACACCGCTCATCCACAATTTTGGCCTAATTGTCTACCAAATGAGGAACAGATAGAAAAACACAAAAAATTCAAGTATTTTTCAAAAAAAAAAAACTGGTGTATGAACGAAAAGATAGCCTCCAAAGCAAATAACTCAGTGGGGTAAAAAATGATGCATTAGATTGATGAGATATGCCGATTTTAAGAAAGCGAGCGAAGACGAACGGCAAAATCAAACAACAACAACAAACATCAATTACATCAAAAAATTTAGGTCCGTTTTAAAAAACAAAACTTAATAACAAAGTCAAAATAGCGTCAGATAAAACTGAAAATAAACAGGAATTAACTAAATTAGGAATCAACTAAAATATCCCAAAGGTTTACAATTACCATTGCTTCCATAGAAGGGAATTAAGAATTCTTGGTATTCAATTTTTTATGCAGTTACAAAAAGAACAACAAATAGACAACAAACAAAATCAATTAAAACTTGCCAGAAAACGCTTTGGAAGCCGTAAAGCCATACTTTGGCTACCGAAATATGTTCAATTGCACCTTCGTTGGACACCGATAATGGATAATGTATCATGTGGCCACTCATTAATGAAAATAAGCAACAATTAGACAAAAAAGAAAAAAAATGCAAAATTATGTAATACTTGTTTTTTTTCGAAAAAAATTTATTTCCAAAGACATAAAAGCCATTAATTACAATATGAAAAATTTGAATATGTTTGTCCATTCTTCCAAAATTCAATGATCCAGAATACGTCTTGCGTCTACAAAAAGAACGTCAAATATCACAAAAATCAAAAACTCATTTACTTTTTTTTGTGAAAAACACGTGTGGAATCCAGTAAAGTCATAACGAATTCTCTTAAAACATTAGATTTTGTGACACTAATCCCTTTTGACACCTTCCCTTGAAATGTATTATGTGACCTTTCATTAATGAAACTAGTTAACAATTAGAACAAAAAAAAGCAAGATTATGTAAAACTTGTTTTTATCAAAAAAATTTTTTTCCAAACACATGAAAGCCATTAATTACAAAATGAAAAAATTGAATAGGTTCGTTTACTCTTCCAAAGGAAGCCCTCGAGACCTGCAATTAACCAGAACATGTTATACATCTACAAAAAGAACGTCAAATACGACAAAAATCAAAAATTAGTTTACTTTTTTTTTGTGAAAAGCCCGTGTCGAAGCCAGTAAATTCATAACAAATTTTTTTTAAACAATAGATTTTGTGACACCAATATCTTTTGACACCTTATCCTGACAAAATTAATGTCATCTTTAACCTTTAATTAACGAGACCAGGTAACAAACAGACAATAGAATGAACAAAATTGCGAAGTTGAAATGTTTTTTTTTTTACTTTGGAAAACAATTGTTTTCAAAGTCATGAAAGCCATTATCTATCTTCTAATATCAAAACGTCTGCTCACCTACTCTTCCAGGAAAAGCCAACCAAACCGGGTCATTTTACAAGAAATTAAATGCGACTAAAAAGACAAAGTAAAAACGACAGTCAAAGACAAATTTCAAAAATTCAATTAAATTCTTCGAGAAAGTATTGTCGAAGCGGTAAAGAACCACAATCTATATCTTTAAGGATTTAAATATTATCAATTGTGCGTTATTTCAAACGCGAAAAAAGTGATATATGAACTGACAAAAACGTGATAATTTGACAAAATTAGAAAACAAGAAAAATGGGCAAATACCTAAAAATTAAAAAAAAAATTGTGAAAACTAGTAGTATCAAAGCCAGAACACCATAACTTAAGGCGTAAAACCGCAATAAAGACTAAATTTGAACTCAGCACTAAGAAGGAGCACTCTTTGATAGCCGACACTAAGCTACAAGTTGACCAAAGTAAGAGAAAAATGGAGGCAAAGTTCAATTAGCCATTTTTTATTTAAAAATGAAATATTTTATAAGTCAAAACGAACATAAGCTTTCAATCAACTGGATAAATTCTTTTGAGCAATTTGGGAAGCCAATAGGACCTATCACTAGTGAGCTTTGATTTGAAATGTTCTGTTATTTGATTAATATAAAAAAGATAGTATTTTTTTAAATAAAAAACAGACTGATGACAATCCGAATTATTTTTGGATTGAAACAGTCCAAGATTGGTACAAAACTAGTCCTGCTAAAGTGGATTGTCCCTTAGGAATATTTAATTTTTGGAACGTCATTGATAGAGATATTTTGTTTGTTAAAAAGTCAAAAGTAAATGCTGCGTTTTTGATAATCAACGAAAAAAGTTAGCAAAAAACGGCAAAGTTTTTTTTACAGAGCACTCTCAACGGAAGTTGAAGTGGATTTAGCTCCCATTTTAGTCTACAAAGATTGTGTTAGTGGTGTTTGGGTGTGCACTACCTGCAAATTTAATCAGAGTGGACTAAAAAAACTTATTTCGTGCTGTTTTTGATGAAAGAGTCTGAACTTTGTGAAAATTTTAGCTAAAATTTGTAACAAAAAATTCAAGGAAAATAGCCGACAATGTAATTTGTCTTTAAACGTAAAATCAACAACATTTTCATGAAAAATTTTATTAAATTTTTTACAAAATTGGCGAAATTTTTGTCCAAAATTCCGAAAAAAAGTGAATGAAATCAACGGAATTCACTCTATTTTCTCGAAAGTTCAAACCTCGATATCTCCCTGTCCAAAACGAAAATTTAAAAAATCATTTTAATTCCATATTATACGCTGGACAAGCTTTCTAATGATACCAGTCTCAACTCTCTACGATGAATATATCGATCGGCCAAAATTGACTGAACAAAAAAAAAAAACCAGTTGAGTATATAGTTCCTCCCCCCCTCAAGAGGGGTCGGAACAAAAAACAGCAATAGGCGAGTCATGCTCGGCTTAAAAATATTTCTATTATTTAAAAAGAAAGAAATATTGGAAGAAATTTCTAGAAAACAGTTACAAGATTTTCCAATTTTCTGTTACAAGATTTTCAGATTTTATCCATAAAAACACTGTTTTAAACCATAAAAACTTATCATCTGGTCACTTAAAAAGACCCATCAAGACCCTTAAAAGAAGTCCTTTCAATTCGCACTGAATGAGATAAAATGAAACAACGGCAAAGAATTGCTATATCAACTTAAAAATTAAAAAAAAATAGCTGAAAAACCGCAAAAAATCAAAACTCGGATAATTTATAATTAATTTTTGAAACAATATTTGAACATCCTTAAATTAATATTACAGCCTATTCAAACCGCTCCACCTCAAAAAAACTAAGCCCATAAAAATTATTCATACGTCCCCCTCCCTGGAAAAATTGGAAGGAAAAAATGGGAAGGAAAACATGAAAAGGAAAGGATGAGGGGGGGGGGGGGGGGGGGGGGGGGTTGTCAATCTGTAGTTTTTTGATAAGAATAAAACGTAGCCTCTAAGGGCTACAAAATGTTACTTTTCTTTTTTCGCTTCAGTGCCTCAACAAAAAGTGAAATTTTGACTGAACGAAAAAAAGTCAGCCTCGCATATATATTCCCCCATTTTGGAAAAAATGTTGGAACAATAAATTGGTAATGACTTACATCTTGGCATTCCTGGAGAGTTTTGTATGTCTCTGTGTTTTTGAACGTGATGTGACCATACTCATTCTCACAATAGGCCTCAATACAGTCTGGGTTGGAGATCTTGGCATCGTCATACTCGCTCGCATTGAATCCGTCAATCCTTGATCCAGGTTTCTACACAAAACATATTCCAAAACTTTTAACTCATGCCGAAACTTTTACTTTGACTGATGAAAAAACCTATAATTAAGATAATCAAGGCGCGAAATTTTGGGTCTTTCACATTATACCCCCCCCCCCCCCCCCCCCCCGGAATTAAGATCCCCAGATCTTAGATCTTTTCCGTTTGTGCCCCCAGCGTACAGGGGGGGGGGGGGGCAGAAACGGAAAAGATACCAACTCCTGATAGATTTGTTTCAGTACGAACCAGTGCCCCTAACCAATTAAAAAGAAAGGACCATTTGATCACTTTTACCTCTTCAATTCCACAAAACGTGTCTTAATTCATGTAGAAAGGGGCCTTACACTGCTGGATACGGCGACAAAGGAAAGATTAAACTCATCGGTAATTATAAAATTTCTCTGTCCTGTAATAACCCAGCTTCTGGTATTTGAAGCTAACCAAGTTGCGACTTTCAGCCGAGCTTTGGTGCAACGGTAGCATGCCTGGTCGCTGTTCTGCAGATAGTAGGTTCGAAACCTTTAAGCTGGTTACATGACAATATACGCAATGCCATTAAACCCAATGCATTTGGATATTTTCGTTCAATAATCTGACTATCTTATTAGCCGTCGCTATTACACGTACGTTTTAACATACTCAAGCGGGAAAATTTATTCCATGTTCGGTTGTGATAGCCTCATATCAAGTCTCACGGGCCGCTGAGACATGGCAATGCCATGGCCATTAAATACGTTAATACATACTTCTAATAGCGCCCGCTAATTTGTAGTCGGATTATTGAACGAAAAAATCAAAATGCAATGGGTATATTGGCATTGGGTATAATGGCATTGGGGTATATTGGCACTGGGTATAATGGCATTGGGTATAATGGCATTGGGTATAATGGCATTGGGTATAATGGCATTGGGTATAATGGCATTGGGTATAATGGCATTGGGTATAATGGCATTGGGTATAATGGCATTGGGTATAATGACATTGGGTATATTGGCATTGGGTATAATGGCATTGGGTATATTGGCACTGGGTATAATGGCATTGGGTATAATGGCATTGGGTATATTGGCACTGGGTATAATGGCATTGGGTATAATGGCATTGGGTATAATGGCATTGGGTATAATGGCATTGGGTATAATGGCATTGGGTATAATGGCATTGGGTATAATGGCATTGGGTATAATGGCATTGGGTATAATGGCATTGGGTATATTGGCACTGGGTATAATGGCATTGGGTATAATGGCATTGGGTATAATGGCATTGGGTATAATGACATTGGGTATAATGGCATTGGGTATAATGGCATTGGGTATATTGGCACTGGGTATAATGGCATTGGGTATAATGGCATTGGGTATAATGGCATTGGGTATAATGGCATTGGGTATAATGGCATTGGGTATAATGGCATTGGGTATAATGGCATTGGGTATAATGGCATTGGGTATAATGGCATTCGGTATAATGGCATTGGGTATAATGGCATTGGGTATAATGGCATTGGGTATAATGGCATTGGGTATAATGGCATTGGGTATAATGGCATTGGGTATAATGACATTGGGTATGATGGCATTGGGTATATTGGCACTGGGTATATTGGCACTGGGTATAATGGCATTGGGTATAATGGCATTGGGTATAATGGCATTGGGTATAATGGCATTGGGTATATTGGCACTGGGTATAATGGCATTGGGTATAATGGCATTGGGTATAATGGCATTGGGTATAATGGCATTGGGTATAATGGCATTGGGTATAATGGCATTGGGTATAATGGCATTGGGTACAATGGCATTGGGTATATTGGCACTGGGTATAATGGCATTGGGTATAATGGCATTGGGTATAATGGCATTGGGTATAATGACATTGGGTATAATAGCATTGGGTATAATGGCATTGGGTATATTGGCACTGGGTATAATGGCATTGGGTATAATGGCATTGGGTATAATGGCATTGGGTATAATGGCATTGGGTATAATGGCATTGGGTATAATGGCATTGGGTATAATGGCATTGGGTATAATGGCATTGGGTATAATGGCATTGGGTATAATGGCATTGGGTATAATGGCATTGGGTATAATGGCATTGGGTATAATGGCATTGGGTATAATGGCATTGGGTATAATGGCATTGGGTATAATGACATTGGGTATATTGGCATTGGGTATAATGGCATTGGGTATATTGGCATTGGGTATAATGGCATTGGGTATAATGGCATTGGGTATAATGGCATTGGGTATAATGGCATTGGGTATAATGGCATTGGGTATAATGGCATTGGGTATATTGGCACTGGGTATAATGGCATTGGGTATAATGGCATTGGGTATAATGGCATTGGGTATAATGGCATTGGGTATAATGGCATTGGGTATAATGGCATTGGGTATAATGGCATTGGGTATAATGGCATTGGGTATAATGGCATTGGGTATAATGGCATTGGGTATAATGGCATTGGGTATAATGGCATTGGGTATAATGACATTGGGTATAATGGCATTGGGTGTAATGGCATTGGGTATATTGGCACTGGGTAGAATGGCATTGGGTATAATTGCATTGGGTATAATGGCATTGGGTATAATGGCATTGGGTATAATGGCATTGGGTATAATGGCATTGGGTATATTGGCATTGGGTATAATGGCACTGGGTATAATGGCATTGGGTATAATGGCATTGGGTATAATGGCATTGGGTATAATGGCATTGGGTATATTGGCACTGGGTATATTGGCACTGGGTATAATGGCACTGGGTATAATGGCATTGGGTATAATGGCATTGGGTATAATGGCATTGGGTATAATGACATTGGGTATAATGGCATTGGGTGTAATGGCATTGGGTATATTGGCACTGGGTAGAATGGCATTGGGTATAATGACATTGGGTATAATGGCATTGGGTATAATGGCATTGGGTATAATGGCATTGGGTATAATGGCATTGGGTATATTGGCACTGGGTATATTGGCACTGGGTATAATGGCACTGGGTATAATGGCATTGGGTATAATGGCATTGGGTATAATGGCATTGGGTATAATGACATTGGGTATAATGGCATTGGGTGTAATGGCATTGGGTATATTGGCACTGGGTAGAATGGCATTGGGTATAATGACATTGGGTATAATGGCATTGGGTATAATGGCATTGGGTATAATGGCATTGGGTATAATGGCATTGGGTATAATGACATTGGGTATAATGGCATTGGGTGCAATGGCATTGGGTATATTGGCACTGGGTAGAATGGCATTGGGTATAATGACATTGGGTATAATGGCATTGGGTATAATGGCATTGGGTATAATGGCATTGGGTATAATGGCATTGGGTATAATGGCATTGGGTATAATGGCACTGGGTATAATGGCATTGGGTATAATGGCATTGGGTATAATGGCATTGGGTATAATGGCATTGGGTATATTGGCATTGGGTATAATGGCATTGGGTATAATGGCATTGGGTATAATGGCATTGGGTATAATGGCATTGGGTATAATGGCACTGGGTATATTGGCACTGGGTATAATGGCACTGGGTATAATGGCATTGGGTATAATGGCATTGGGTATAATGGCATTGGGTATAATGGCATTGGGTATAATGGCATTGGGTATAATGGCATTGGGTATAATGGCATTGGGTATAATGACATTGGGTATAATGGCATTGGGTGTAATGGCATTGGGTATATTGGCACTGGGTAGAATGGCATTGGGTATAATGACATTGGGTATAATGGCATTGGGTATAATGGCATTGGGTATAATGGCATTGGGTATAATGGCATTGGGTATATTGGCACTGGGTATATTGGCACTGGGTATAATGGCATTGGGTATAATGGCATTGGGTATAATGGCATTGGGTATAATGACATTGGGTATAATGGCATTGGGTGTAATGGCATTGGGTATATTGGCACTGGGTAGAATGGCATTGGGTATAATTGCATTGGGTATAATGGCATTGGGTATATTGGCACTGGGTATAATGGCACTGGGTATATTGGCACTGGGTATAATGGCACTGGGTATAATGGCATTGGGTATAATGGCATTGGGTATATTGGCATTGGGTATAATGGCATTGGGTATAATGGCATTGGGTATAATGGCATTGGGTATAATGGCATTGGGTATAATGGCATTGGGTATATTGGCACTGGGTATAATGGCATTGGGTATAATGGCATTGGGTATATTGGAACTGGGTATAATGGCATTGGGTATAATGGCATTGGGTATATTGGAACTGGGTATAATGGCATTGGGTATATTGGAACTGGGTATAATGGCATTGGGTATAATGGCATTGGGTATAATGGCATTGGGTATAATGGCATTGGGTATAATGGTATTGGGTATAATGGCATTGGGTATAATGGCATTGGGTATAATGGCATTGGGTATAATGACATTGGGTATAATGGCATTGGGTGTAATGGCATTGGGTATATTGGCACTGGGTAGAATGGCATTGGGTATAATTGCATTGGGTATAATGGCATTGGGTATAATGGCATTGGGTATAATGGCATTGGGTATAATGGCATTGGGTATATTGGCATTGGGTATAATGGCACTGGGTATAATGGCATGGGGTATAATGGCATTGGGTATAATGGCATTGGGTATAATGGCATTGGGTATAATGGCATTGGGTATATTGGCACTGGGTATATTGGCACTGGGTATAATGGCACTGGTTATAATGGCATTGGGTATAATGGCATTGGGTATAATGGCATTGGGTATAATGACATTGGGTTTAATGGCATTGGGTGTAATGGCATTGGGTATATTGGCACTGGGTAGAATGGCATTGGGTATAATGACATTGGGTATAATGGCATTGGGTATAATGGCATTGGGTATAATGGCATTGGGTATAATGGCATTGGGTATATTGGCACTGGGTATATTGGCACTGGGTATAATGGCACTGGGTATAATGGCATTGGGTATAATGGCATTGGGTATAATGGCATTGGGTATAATGACATTGGGTATAATGGCATTGGGTGCAATGGCATTGGGTATATTGGCACTGGGTAGAATGGCATTGGGTATAATGACATTGGGTATAATGGCATTGGGTATAATGGCATTGGGTATAATGGCATTGGGTATAATGGCATTGGGTATAATGGCATTGGGTATAATGGCACTGGGTATAATGGCATTGGGTATAATGGCATTGGGTATAATGGCATTGGGTATAATGGCATTGGGTATATTGGCATTGGGTATAATGGCATTGGGTATAATGGCATTGGGTATAATGGCATTGGGTATAATGGCATTGGGTATAATGGCACTGGGTATATTGGCACTGGGTATAATGGCATTGGGTATAATGGCATTGGGTATAATGGCATTGGGTATAATGGCATTGGGTATAATGGCATTGGGTATAATGGCATTGGGTATAATGGCATTGGGTATAATGGCATTGGGTATAATGACATTGGGTATAATGGCATTGGGTGTAATGGCATTGGGTATATTGGCACTGGGTAGAATGGCATTGGGTATAATGACATTGGGTATAATGGCATTGGGTATAATGGCATTGGGTATAATGGCATTGGGTATAATGGCATTGGGTATATCGGCACTGGGTATATTGGCACTGGGTATAATGGCACTGGGTATAATGGCATTGGGTATAATGGCATTGGGTATAATGGCATTGGGTATAATGACATTGGGTATAATGGCATTGGGTGTAATGGCATTGGGTATATTGGCACTGGGTATAATGGCACTGGGTATATTGGCACTGGGTATAATGGCACTGGGTATAATGGCATTGGGTATAATGGCATTGGGTATAATGGCATTGGGTATAATGGCATTGGGTATAATGGCATTGGGTATAATGGCATTGGGTATAATGGCACTGGGTATATTGGCACTGGGTATAATGGCACTGGGTATAATGGCATTGGGTATAATGGCATTGGGTATAATGGCATTGGGTATAATGGCATTGGGTATAATGCCATTGGGTATATTGTCCTGAAACCCTCTCTAAGCTCTACTTCTATAGCGGTATATGGAGTTAGCTAAAGCACAGTCGAGTTTTTACGGTCATTTACAGTGTCCACAAAATAGTGCAATATTAATTAATGATAGGGGCGCTGGCTGGTAATGTCACCGGTTACGCTTTGGGATTTTTAAATAACTGGTTACTTTTAAGAGACAATAGTACTTACGAAAGTCTGTCCATCGTACGAACAATTGCAGCCATATTCCACTTCAAATTTGCCAGCACTGCATCCACTGAAAAACGAAATTAACATTGCTTACCCAGCTTACTAATTATCCAGGGTAAAAATTTCCAATCCCAAATCTAGTCACAAATTTCGATAACTATTTTCTAAAAGGGGGTTGGGGTGCTAACGGTACTGATCTTAAATTTAAATAGCTATATTGAACTACTGGTTGCTCTGATAAATTAAAATGAGTTACATAATCGGTAAGAGGGCGGGGTTGGTCGAGAAAAAAAAACACAGAATTGGCATTTAAATCAAAAATTTGCATTTAGCAAAAAAATCATAAAACAGTTTTAAAAAATTTAAAAAAGTTAAGTATCGGTGCAAATCAACTGTTTTTTTCCAACTCAACAACCCCCCCCCCCAACTGTTAGCATTCAGGACGGAGGGCCAAATGCATGCGTGATCTTACATTCGGCAGGGCATTTTTAGGTTAGGAGTGAGAGGACAATGAGGCACATCAATAAAGTCTTGGTCAAAAAGTGCCAGAACATTCCAGAGGGCAGTGTTTCCAGTCATCACCGCCACCTCCTTCGCTGTCAACTGTCGGTCCAGGTGTCTCAGATCCAACTGGCACGAGCACTCGCTCTTCTTGACACACATTTTAAGATACATGTCGTATGCCCTCTCCTCTCCAGTGGAGGGGTCGTCGCCACAGTAGCAGAAGCCCTCGTCGTCCCCGTAGGCGTCCAGGAAGTCTCCGCACATATCTGGCTGTACTGATCCCATGCATGTATAGAGACAGGGGTTTGCGTCCTTCTTTTTAGCGTACAACATGCCCATGTCTTGACCTGTGAATTTTGATAAATTAATTAGAGGTAAAATAATAATAATAAATTCGTTTGAGTATGTTTTAATCCATACGTCATGTACGCCAATTAAGTTAGAAGCCTGTTTTAAAACGCCGTACAAAGTCGTCGACGTAAAGTTCAGGCGCCGTAAAGTTGCCTTTTTAAAACAAAAAAAGCACACAGGTAGACTTCAGCACTTGACTGCACGACATGGGAAGTCGTTAAGTTGCAAAAACTTCTGATAATTTTTTAAATTTATTTATTTATACATACACAAACAACACAGACACGCAAATATATAAAATCAAAATAAATGCAATCTATAGAAACCAAATAACATCCATCGTCAAAGTAATTTGCCATATTCACATTTAGGGCGCCCGACCCAAGACATTCAGGGTGCGAGGATAGAGCACAATCTTTGAGTGTAACTCTAACTAAAAGCTAGTGAGGGGTTCAAATTGAAAATAATTTAGTTCCATCTCACTGATCGATGATGTTGAAGTTTATGGCTGTTTTTTTGACAAAATAGCAGATTTAAGTTGCTGCTGCAAAATCCTGTTCAGATGATAGTTTGAAAGACGAATACAGTTGCAACTAAGAAAAAAATGACACCAACTTAGTTTGCGCCTGCTAAATTCCCGTTAGATTTACTAGCTACCAGCAAGGTCGAATGTCTTTTCAAAAGTCTCAACCTAAAATGTTGATCACGGGTCTCATGACTAGTTCCAAAATATTTTGGAAGTCATTCGTAGAGTCCACTAGTGTTCGTCTTTGAGAAACGGGCTTTCTTTTTTAGCTGTTAGGTGGCGCAGTTCGAATTTTATTCACGTCACTTGACACCTATTATAAAGTGTGCTAATTAGTCGACAGGTAAATAAGTAAAATAGGCCTGGTAATTATCGTCCTTTTATTTCAGCTCTGCAATATAATTGCGGCGAAAAGATCCGCTTAGTAATACTACAAGAAAAAAAACTATTTTTCTGTTAGCTGGTGTCAGTTGTGACAGATTTAATTCAAGTCCTTCACGCGATAGAGGCATTGACATAGCCAACAAACCATGACTAAGGGCTATAGGTCCTTTTGAATAAAATTAGTCTTTATTGATTGCATATCACTTAGAACTTTGAACATACACAACCGGCTAGCGGTTGGCTTTGTCAGTAGCTAGCTACGGTTTAGTGAGGCTAGCTTTCGCTTGATTCGACACTGCAACTTTTAGTTTTCTAGCCTTGTTAGTAAATAAATCAAATAAAAAAACTGATATTTTAAAAAATATTGCAATATTGCAAAAAATAAAAGAAAAGCTTCCAGCATTCGGAGTGAAAAAGTGCGAAACTATTTTTTTTCTCTCTGGAGTTATGTCAAGTAACCCTTCTACAAGACTTGAAAAAACTTCGTTGGCCAGTAATGATCGTTAAACTCAGAAAAGGAAAAAAATATTCAAAAATTTCGAAAACAATAGCAAATTTTAACAAAATCTTGCAAAAAAATTCGTGATATTAAAATCTTCAGAACAATTTCATTGTCACAATAGACTATCCAGTATCCCTATTTCAAGCTCTAAATAGTTTCACTGGCTCATAAAGATCCATACACATGGATTATGACAAGAATTTTCCGAAAATTTGGAAAAAAAATTATATTTTAACAAAAATTGCTAAAGCAGAGTAATTGAAATATTGATATTCATTCCATTAAGTCTAGAAACTATGCGACAGTTTATCATCAAACCCTGGAGGAGGTCCCTAGGACCCTGATGCCGGAAAAATGGTTAAAAATTCAGAAAGACTCAAAAAAACTTGAAAAAAAAAACATTTTTAAAATTGCTGATTTTAAAGTCTTTAAAAACATTCCATTACATCTAGAAGCTGTGCAGTAACCTAAAATCAAAACCAAGAGGAGGTTAAGTGGCTCTTGGGGCTGGAGAAACCTAAAAAATTACAAAAAAACTTGAAAAAAATTGCAGGTTGCATAAAAAAATTGCTAAAATTTGGGATAAAAGTTGAACACTAATCCGTTGCCAATTTTCCAGTAATTTATTTTCAAACCATGACAAAGAATTTCTGTTAGGCTGAAAAACCTGAATAATGACAATAAATGTCAAAAAAATTGAAAAAATATTGCAAGTTTTGTAAAAAAAAATGCTAAAATTCTCGGTGTTGAAATCTTGAAAAACATTCCATTACATTTAGAAACTATACATTAATCTCTTGTCAAATCATAGATGAGGTTTCTTGGCTCTTGAGATTCGGGAAACTTAAAAACCGACAAAAAAACCGTCATTTTAAAAAATTTAAAGCTATTCCTTGCAAATAAAAATTTTTCAGTAACTTATTATTCAACCTTAAAGACGTTTTCTGGCCCCTGCGGCTAGAAGGACGTGAATAATGAAGAAGAAAGATAAACAAAAATTGAAAAAAAATGCACGTTTTTTCAAAAAATGCTACAATTCGTGATGTTAAAATGTTGAAACCTTTCCGCCACAACTATAAGCTATGCAGTAACCTGTTATACAACCCTAGAAAAGGTTCTATGACAGGTTCTATTGCGTGTTTTTTGCGATCAGTTGTTCGTCAGTAGCCACGGGGGAGGGCATCGGGGGAATGATAGGGAGGGAGGGGGGAGGGTTGAGGGGTGGGCAACGGTGGGGTGGGTGGGGGGGGCGTCAACAGTGGGGGTGTCTTCAACCTCTAAGAGCCGCCCTTCACACCATAAGTATAAGTCTTCAAAACAGTTTGAGCTGAAACAGAGCTGAAAGGCTCTAAGAGCACTTGATGCCCGCTGAGCGCTACGTTTATCCCGTTTTTGAGGACGAAAAGTCAAAAGCGTCAGACGACAAATCGGTCAAGAGAAAAATCGCTTAAAAAAGACCGACAGGACTAATATAATTGCTACAAACTTCGTTTGAGAGCGAAGAAACACCTAATTTTTTTTAAAATTTTAACGCAGTGTTTTCTTCATTAATTGATTTCTGTGTGAAAACTATTCACTGCGGTGAGTAAGGATCAAATTTAGTGAATCGCTTTGTTTCATAACAGAGACATGCCGATTTCAATTGATAACATTACAAGCGTCATTACAAACCAGTACCGATTTTTTTAAGTTGAAAAGTACACAAAGCCTCCAATCTAACATTGTTTTGGTGTGCAGTCGCCTGAGCAGACGGTCACTGTGGCATTCAATGGGTCACAATCCATAGTACAGTTATGTTCGGTGTCTGGAACTTGGATGTCACTCTCTCGACAGTTGAGACTCCAAGAACCAATCTCAAAATCGCCACAAGTCAGGCCTCTCGTATCCGAACATACTGCAACACACAACATTTACATATTTAAGGAGAAAAGTACTGCTGAAAGACACAGAGATATATAAAAGTGAACAAATATTTCTGTCAGGTGAATTTTCATAAGTCCTCAACCCAAGACCGCTC
>NW_027450224.1:0-13821 GCF_964194025.1 Convolutriloba macropyga | reverse complement strand
TGTCCCTTGTCAATTGATTGAGGTGCGAAAAGGATTCCAAAAAAACTTTCAAGCATTAAAAGGCAGAATAATTGGGTTTTTCCCCATGATCTAGACCCCCCCCCCCCCTCCTCGCGACAATATAGCTCCCCCTCTCCCATTTATGTATATTTGATATTTTTTTTGGGGGGGGGAGGGGTACGCATATGGGTCTTTCGCAGCATGATAGCTCCTCCCCTCCCCCCCCCACCCCCCCCCCCCTCAGCTTAGTGGGCATGTAACGTATAGCCTCGGCAATTACTGTATTTATACGATAGAGGCGGGTGGGGGGGGGTATTGTGGGGCTATGAATTTGGGGTCTCACTCATTAACCCCCCCCCCCCCCCCCCCGTATACCCGCATAGTCCCCCCAATCGTGGTAATTATACCATAATGTGCGGGGGGGGGGGGTTATAATTTCATGGGGGGCTATAATGTGAAAGACCCTGAACTTGTATGGGGGCGATAGCAAAATAGAGGGGGGGGGGGGCTACATTGGGAAAAACCGGAACAACAGAAGAAGGGAAGAACGAACAAGGAATAATACAGCTCAAGTTGGTAAGCGAGAAACAGACGTGATAACTCCTCAATGACTGTTCAGTTTGTTGTTTATTTAAAAGAGTGAACAACTGTTATCATAAACAGACCAAACACATCAGGTCCCCTTTTGTCTAAATAATTGACAAAATAGTTCTCCACTCTCAATCTATTCAAAATGGAACTGATGTTAAGTAATAATAGTTGAAACAAAGTCAGAAGTCAGTCATTCGACCATCCAAATTCCTCATTAATAATGAATCATGAAAAATTGAACAAAGCCATGTGAGTACAATTTCAACAGCTGCTACAATTTCAACAGTCACAAAAATAAATCTTTTCCGTCCCCCCCCCCTCACCAAACCCCCCCCCCTCCCCCTCACCAACCCCCCCCCCCCCCCCCCCACGTCCAACAAAGTGCAATAGATGCATAGTCACTGCTCTGTTACTAGTTGGCGGGGGGGGGGGGGGGGTTCGAGGGGGTATTCGTAACGGAAAAGATCCCAAAAAACTATATACCTATTTGTGTGTTTCAAATTATACTGTATTTCAAAAGCCATGACAGGAAATTGAAATAAGAGCTCTCATCTTTCATCTTTGCGAGCGGCTATGGTCATAAAAATGTTTAAAAATTAAAGGTTTTTACCAAATGCATGCCTCCGTCAAAATGTGAATTCCCATGCCGTTTTTTAAGGGTAATATGTTGGTCGGTCAATGTTAGTGGTAGTTTAGTTTCACCTCGAGGGCTATAATGTCATGGGTGCGGGGGGGGGGGGGGCTACAATGGGAAAGACCCGTAAAATGTATGTATATGTATATGTAAAATGTATGTGGGACTACTTAAACTGTATAACGAGACAACTTATTAGAAAAACGAATCAATAGAGCTTAATCAGATTACTATTCTTCGGACATCTAAGAAGAATTGTCAGAGCTTTATCCAAAAAAAATTAACCAAAATATGTTAACTGATGACGTTTTTCAGAAACGTACTTTCAAGGGATAATTTTGCTTAATTGCTTCAACAAAAAATTAACGGATCTATTCTGTCCCCCCCCCCCCCCCAGCTTAGTGAACATAAATCTTTTATGACCGCAGGCGCACATGCTATTTTCCTACATAGTAACGTGCTATATAAAAACATATAATATGTTACTTGGGGTCATAAAAACACTGGGGGGCGAAACAGAATAGATCCATGTTAACTTATGGTTCCGTTTTTAATTTCGTGAGATCACTGATTATGAAAACCTCGGCCGAAATTGGACTCTTACAAAATTTTGCTTATGCTTGGGGTTTCACTGGTTTCCATCAATTTCGATAGTTTCCATCGACATGGTTTTTTTAATTGAGCACAGTGCAAACAGATTTTAAACATGTTGTTAGATTTGATGACTTTGGCAACATTAATTAATTACGTCAAAAATGATTTTTTGCCTCTAGATTTTTTGTCGCTGTGTTTGTTCTGGTACAGATAGGAACACATGTTTTATTGACTATCAAAGATTGCTATTCTAATGACGCCTATGGTCATATCCGTAACTTGCGCGTTTTTTAAATTCTATTTGAGACTTTGTTTGTAAGTTAATGTCACAATTTTTTACTATTGCTTTTACAACGGCGTATCAAGTATAAGTTTTTCTTAATTTATAATTGTGCTTAAGTTGCCCAAAAGTGCCTCAAACAGAATTCAGATAAAAGATTACAAAAATTGTAGCCAAAAATGGACCAATTTTTATTTTTTATGTCAACTTTCTTGTTTTTTTTTGTCAAATTATATTTACAGAGGTTGATCTTAATTTGCATGCTATAAGAAAATTTCTGATATGAAATCTTTTGTTGTACGTCGATTTGTTTTCTATGTCAACTTCAACAGCGAAAGCGAAAATTTTGCTACCTTTTGTTGCCGTTTGGGGCAAACAAACAGTCTTAAAGCCATTTTACGGGTTAATTTTTACCAAAAAATCTTTTCAAGTTGGAAATTGAAAGAATAAGAATTTGTCAGGTTTCTAATAGCCTGCAGGTTATTTGTTATTTACATCAGCAGTTGGTTTTTGATAACATTGGTATAAAAAACAGCTTATCAATTATTCCTGGATTTTTTCACTATTTTGAGAAACTTCATGAGACCAGGGCTGAATGAAGTTTCTTCTAACTTCATTCTGGCTTCCTATTTTTTCCATAAACATGAGCCTATTATGACGTCAACATCAAGCACTTCTGGTTAACTTTCAAATTTTTTTCTAATTTTTAAAATTTTTCAAACGAAGATTAGGACTCCTTTTGTTGTTTTTGACTTGCTTGACTCCATAAAGGCAAGCCAGTGTCTTATTGATTTCAAATTTTTGGTGGTTGTCTTCTTGGTTTTTTAATAATTATCAGTGTTTAACGTTTTGACACACTAAATATGCGGTAATTAAATTCTGCTGTTGATAATTCGGATCTACTCTGTTTTGGCTCCCAGTGTTTTTACGCTCCCCAGTTACAAATTATATGTTGTATGGCATGTTAGTAGGTAAAAAAATTGCACGTGCGCCTGGGGGCGTGGGACCAAAACAGTATAGATCCGATAATTTTTTGGCTACGTTGGTCAGATAAAGGGCATTCAAATTTTCAACTGAATGTTTTGAACTTTACCATGGGACTTTTTCTTGGTCGAAGATGAGTCTTTAGCTGCTCTACTTGAAAGACATGTGTTTGAAATTTGATTGGAGGAAAACATACATATGGAAACAAAAATTTTTAATGCAGGTACACTTTCTTTCACCGGTCCCAATGGTCTTGTTAACTAAAGGCTTCAAGTCTGTATCGATGTCACAGTCCTAATTGCTTTAACAAAAATTAACGGATCTATTCTGTTCCGCCCAGCTTAGTGAACATAAATCTTTAATGACCCCAGGCGCACGAGCTATTTTCTTACATAATAACATGCTATATAACAACATGTAATATGTAACGGGGGGTCATAAAAAATACTAGGGGGCGAAACAGAATAGATCCATGTTAACCTATAGTTCCGTTTTTAATTTCGTTGAGATGACTGATTATGAAGACTTCAGCCGAAAGTTGACTCTTACAAAACTTTTCTTATGCTTGGCGTTTCACATGTTTCCATCAATTTCGATGGTTTCCATCGACATGTTTTTTATTTTAGCACAGTGCAAATAGATTTCAAACACGTTGTTAGATTTGATGACTTTGGCGGCATTAATTATTTACTTCAAAAATCAGTTTTTGGTTTCAGGATTTTTTTGTTGCTGTGTTTGTTCTGATACAAATAGGGTCATATGTTTTATTGACTATCAAAGACTGCTATTCTAATGACGCCTATAGGCATATCCGTAGCTTGTGCGTTTTTTAAATTCTATTTGAGACCTTTTTGTAAGTTAATGTCACAATTTTTTACCATTGCTTTTACAAAGGCGTATCAAGTATAAATTTTTCTTAATTTCTAATTGCGCTAAAGCTGCCGAAAATGTCTCAAACAGAATTCAGAAAATAAGATTACAATTTTTGTGGCCAAGCAGGGACAAATTTTTATTTTCATATCAACTCTCTTGTTTTTTTTGTCAAATTATAATTACAGAGGTTGATCATAGTTTGCATGCTATAAGAAGTGTTCTGATATGCATCTTTTGTTGTACGTCGATTTGTTTTCTATGTCAACTTCAACAGCAAAAGCGAAAATTTTGCTGCCTTTTTTTAACGTTTGGGGCAAACAAACAGTCTTAAAGCCATTTTACTGGTTATTTTTTTACCAAAAATTCTGTTCGAGTTAAAAATTGCAAGAATAAGAATTTGTCAGTTTTCTAATAGGTTGCAGCTTACTTGTTATTTACATGTTTACAACAGCAGCTGGTTTTTGATTACATTGGTATAAAAACATCTTATCAATTATTCTTGGATTTTTTCATTCTTTTGAGAAACTTCATGAGACCAGGGCCGAATGAAGTTCTTTCTAACTTCATTCTGGCTTTCTATGTAATTCTTTTTCTATATAAACAAACCTATTATGACATCAAAACTTTTTCTAACGAAGTTTAAGATTTTAAGGTTCTTTCGTTGCTTTGACTGGCTTGACTCCATAATGTCAGGCCAGTGTCTTGTTAATTTCGAATTGACAGTGGTTGTCTTTTTGGATATTTTGATAATAATTATTAGTTTTCAATCTTTTGACACATTTAAATATGCGGTAATTAAATTCTGCTGTTGATAATTCGGATCTATTCTGTTTTGGCCCCAAGTGTTTTTACGCTCCCCAGTTACAAATTATATGTTGTATGGCATGTTACTATGTAAAGAAAATAGCATATGCTACTGGGGGCGGGCGGCCAAAAGAGAATATATCCGATAATTCTTTGGCTACATTGGTCAGGTAAAGGGCTTTCAATTTTCAACTGAATGTTTTGAACTGTACCATGGGACTTTTCCTTTTAAGTTACTGTATTTTTTTATTCAACTTATTGGATCTTCCAAGATAATTCCCAAAAACTCGCCCAGATAACGACCCGTCGAAAAATTTACCCGTGCTGTTATGGTTTCTTCAATTGAGAAAAAACGTCTAAAAATGAAAATTCAACTCTCCAATGTAACATAGAAAGCAAAGCTAAATAATTGAGAGTTCAAGGAACAGTTTTTTTCATTCCAGATTTTCTTTTATCTTTTCTGGGATCTTTTCTGTTTCCGTCCGCCTCCCCCCAGCTTAGTGGGCGCATATTATTTGCACCCCACAGACGCAAGTTCTAGATTTTTACGTAATAATCTACTATGTATTGGCACCTGCTCTGTAGCTGGGGGGAGCATATCGTATTTAGGGGCACGAAAGGAAAAGACCCAACATATTTTTGCAACGATCATTTGATCACGCGCCTAGAATTCAATTGGCTAACCTTTCGGTATGAATTTTAAGAAAATTGTGCGATAAATCATACACCACTTAACCTACTCAAGAAACTGGCTTAAAACACTCACGTGCACATTTTAAAATGACGAAAGTCTGCAGTGCCATAAGTCAAAATGCCAGAAGTTACTACTTTGCCAGAAGTTCAATTTCGTTGACTTTCGTCATTACAAAACATGCCCGTTCCGTGTTTTAAGCATGGTTAAGTGACTCTGCAGCAGTCACTTCGAAATTCTGGCTTAATATCTTGAGCCCCTTCGCGGTCCGCGATAAATGCCAGAAGTTCTCAGTGACTTCAAGCAGAATCACTTAACCATTACTTCTGCACTGACTAAATTTGAAATGTATAGCCTAAATAAAGTTGAATGTTACTGCTTCACCCCGAAAACAGTTAATTGATTACTATCGAAGCAATGATAACCCAATCTTTCAATACTGTATTTTGGTATATAGCTGTTGCACTTATTCTTCGCTTTTGCTTATCTACAATCTGCAGAAAAAAGCTTAAAATTCATTTGTTTCAGGAAATTGTCAGGCAGTTCCAGGGACATTGCTATCTCTAATAAATTGCTATCAGTATTCGAGTTTCATATATATGAGCTGCTGAAAATTGCCCTAAAATCATTGAAAATGATGCAGAGCGAAAATTATCTAAATGAACTCTTTGAATATGAGCATAGTACCAGAAACACTAGAAGGTCTACTAAAAATTACCTAATAATTCCCTCCTTTAAAAAGTAGTTTGAGGGCTCCTCTATTTTATATCGTTGTGCAAGACTATTTAATATTTTTAGAAAGAATGAATTTCTAGCACAAATTGTTGAAAACAAAAATTGGCAAAAAATATCGCAATTTTATCATAATTTCAAAGAAAGTTACTTGCTAAATAATGAGGAGCTAGTATCCTATAATTTTAAATAATTTTTTACTCAGTTTTCTTTTCCATGAACTCTAGTCAGAAATTGTTGCGGCATTTATTTCGTAAGTGCCGAGGCTTCAAAAATGGCATTATTTTTGCAAAATAACGAAGTCTACACATAGAAAATTGACGAAGAAAATCGAACTGCAGGAAAATTTTTTTAAAATTAATTCATAGTAGTTAGTAATTAACGGCTCTTTCGTCAGCAAAGACACATTATTAGTTGTTCTTCCGGTTAAACTTTGTTCCTTGTTCATGTCTCTATGACAGCGTTCTTAGGTTTGTTTGCCTTGGCGTTGGCACCGGAGACCTGGTCAGGGAATGTTCAGTATTAAACCGTTATTAATTAACTTTAGCCGGGGCAGATAATAACCCCGTCTATCTGTCCTCTCTGAGATACTTTTGTTGTTATGTTATATAATTTTTGAATTAAATTGATTTATTTTGCTGTCTAGTATTTGGAGAAATTTGTTCTTTCATTCTTTATTTGGAAAAGAAAATTTTTGATGCAGTTCCATTTTTTTCATTGGTCCCAGTGGTCTTGTTAACTGAAAGCTTCAAGTCTGTAAAAGTGTCACAGTGTGACATCGTTACAGAAACAGTCGATACTCATATAATGACGTTATTTTTGTAAACACCATTATAGAGATAAATCAACATTTTCAAAAGAATGTTCCTATTTCTGATTGACTGGCAAAAATTAAAATTTTTTCAATAATTCTTTTAACCGAAATTAAGAAAACTAGAAGTTTTAATTAGCCGGACCATCAAGAAACAAACACACCGCTGTTAACATCAAGCTTCTTATATTTCAATGCGAATATATAAAAATAATGATTAAACTCCTAGTTGACGGAAACAATAATGTGAAAATTTGTAAATTACTTCTCAGTGGTGAAAACTTACTAGAGGAAATATAAAATCGAAAAGTCGGCGCAAAATAAAAATTTTTCAAATAAATTCAATGTGAACTATCATTAAGCTCTATTAGTTTTTGATTTCCGTCACGGAGCTCAAATTTTGCCTTATTCACATCTAGTTGTATACCCGACTTCTTTTATTCTTATAGGTAGCATAGTGCTAATGCCTGAAGTTCCTGCATTCAAGTTTCTCAATTTTCGTTTTTCCTCACTTTTTCCATGCTTCTATCCTACACTGTGAAAAAGTTGGGAGAACTTTTCTTTTTGTGCCCCCAGTACTTTATGCGCCCCCCAGTTACAGAGCAAGTGCAATTACAAATCATTATGTATAAATATTGCACGTGAGTAGTGAGAAAGGGGGGTCTGTCGCACACTTTTAGACACATTCCACCTATTCCGTTTAGCCCAAAACTCCGCCCCCATCGAGATTTGAACCTACGCCTCCAAATTTTTCTTCTTTGAGCTAGAGGATGTAACCATTGCGCCATCCGAGCTTTGGAAATTTTGTGTCTGATACAATTTAAAGCTCGTGCGTATGTTAGGCTGCGCTATTAGCCATTCTATCGATTTAAACTCTTTCTTATGTCAGAAAGCGCTGTATGCAATTGATTCATTTAAACAGCGCGATTGGTAACAGATTCATTTCAAACCTCTAGCTTAGATGTTATGCTAGGCTGCTATATTTTGCCCTATTTGAATGCGCTGAATGCGCATTTTTCAAAAGAAAGCAGGAGTTAATAAAATCACAGCCCATATACTAGTGAAAATAAACATGCCAGAAAAAAAGCAATTTGTTTCACTCAGTTAATCAGTTTTGAATTTTTTACTCGAGTTTTCGTATACAAGTTTTTTGTTTTATCAGTCGGATTCTGTGTTTGCCTTATCAATCCGAATTTTTTTGGCTGGCACCTCTTCTTCTACAACACCGACCCCAATACTGTCAGCAAGCCTCGATTCTCGTTCCATTCGTTCATGTTTCCTTGTTTAGGAAATCAATCCACAGAACTCCCGCAGGTTCATCGATACTTGTTTTTTCTCCCATTTTAATGGGATATCTCGCAAAACTTCTTCATATGAAAATAAAATGACCTCTTATATCTTTCGGGGTGGTACACGAAAACTAAGCCGCATGTAGCCTTTGTTAGTCAGCATGTAATCATCATTGATTTCGCACTTCTCACTGTCTGCTTCCATGATTCCGCTCGAATTGTATACGGTTGCTTGACGGACGGCATAATCAAGCAACCCAAGAGCAAGGATATGTTCTATTTGATCTGTTAGATGGAAGACATCCATCATTCTGTTGAAGAAGTTTCTCGGGACAATTATGTGCTGTGCTACAACTTTGGTGCTTTCGTCGTGTTTCTCCTGATGAATAGTGTCACAGATTGACTGTGAGACCGTGAGCATTTTACCATTGCTCCTCATTGTGCAGAGAAAAACGAGATCAAAATCGCAGTCTCTCAGTGTCATATTGAATAAATCTGTTAGATGGAAAACGTAGGAAAATTCTAATATTTAATAGTCAATCTTAACCACCTGCTTTGAAATTAAATGTACGACCACTGATGCAGTGCGGTTTTTGGTTGGTTTACCTGCTGTCAATTCTTATCTGTGACTAAATTTGCTGCACCTTAGTTTTCCCCATTGAAATTTTTATCGATGATCGAGCAATCGTAAATTTTAGTTATCTTTGCAGCAAATATGGTGTTCCCTAATATTCGGAGGGAAAATTGTCATAATATATGGGTTTGCTGTTTATCTCACTGATAAAACAGAAACCTGGGCAAAACATTTAACCAAGATTTGAATCGGTATTCCTGACAATGATGAAGCCATGACTCTTGAATATTTTCTGAATAAGTATCTCAGTTAAAACTGAGCTCAATGATGTTTAATGAAAGATAGGTGAGTGCCTGTATATGGGAGAAAAAAAGTATGAATTCTATAAATAAGTATGGAAAAAAATGAAAAAAGTATGAAATCTATATTCAATTTTTACAAAAATGAAGAACCAGTAATATAGTTTCAGTTAGAGGTTCCTTCTCTATGCCAAGCATTCTACGTTACTGGGGTAAAGCAAAAGCAGGGAAAACTCAATTTCAAAATATAGTCAAAAACATGGCGGAAAATTTTTGCAGCTGGACATTTTCCAAACTCGGCAAATTCCGTCATTTTCCAAACTCCTTGACAAATTCCGTCTTGGCTCAAGAATCGCTCCTAGCTCTATGCAAAATGCAAGGTCCACTCATGACGAAGAGCAATTATGGACTAAGTTTGTAGAGGGCTTAATTTTCGAAAAAATCCAAAATTTTTCAAATCACCCAAAGAGTCCCCTTTGAAAATTTTTAAAAATCTTTGAAAAAAACCAAAATTTTTCAAAATCACCCAAAGGTTCCCCCATTTGAAAATCTTCGAAAAACCATGGGGCGATTTTTTACGAGTGCGATTCCCTGATTGGTTGCCAAAAGTCTACGCTTCTCGGAAACCTTCACTTTTTTCTGACATATGGTCCCAACAATGTGACGAAAGTGTTTGAAATCAACATTTTTATTTCACACGCAAACGTTCCCCTTAACCACATTAAAAACGCAACCTATTAGAAACTTTATAAATGATAAAACCGCATGAATCAAAATCAAATTCTGTAAAACCGGTTTAACAGTTGTAAGAATCTGTAAAATACTTTGATTTTGTGAAACACTCATGAAGTTCAATATGATGGGAATATTTAGAGTTTATATGAAATAATGATTGCAAGTTGCCCGTAGCGCAAATATTTGAAACTAGGCATAAATTTTCGTCACAGCGGGGATCCAAGTCAATCAGAAGATGACCATAGGGCTCCTCTGTAGCTGATCGGTAAGCAGACAACAAAATATCTCGATCTCCCAGCTGTCGTCCGAAACAGTCAATTTGGTTCATGTCTTGTGGGCTTTTTAGCAGCAGCAAGTGTGTTAGATTCAAGTCGATTGTCTTTGAGTTTGGACTTTTTTGATAGAGGTTACGTTTTAGGAAAATAACGTGTTGATTTTTGTAGGCGACCGGACACAACGAGGTTCAAAAACTCTAACGAATTGGTGAGTTCGTCGTACACGTCTTCAAACACCAAATGGTGGCGATTGAGATTCTACATTAGCGCCAGCTTCTTCCAATCCACCCCATTGAGGAAATTGATTTCATTGTGCTTCTATTTTGAGGCAATGTCGTCGTAAACCGGCTGCCATTGCCGAAAGATGTAGGTTATGCAATCAAAATTGGGTCGAAACAAACAGTCGACGATGGTTCACCAGTAAATCTGCAACAAATTGTATTTTTCCGCAACCACTGGGACCAACCACGGCCATCAGGAAGTGTGGATCGGTGCTGAGGATTTTGGTTCATCTTTACCAAATTTGATCGTTTGAAAGGCGGCGCTGTGGAGTTACTTTGGTGTAGGAACAAAGCAACCAAGAAAAAACAAAGTATTGATCAGATTTGGGGGTTACTGTACTGATGTTACGTTATTGATATAAAACAACAATTGATAGCAATGAGTAAGAGGAAAGAGTGTACAACAAATATGATTAGAGAACGCTCTATATGAGCGCAGCGCAACAAATCTTCCAAGGTGGGCGCTCTTGATTCTGGTTATCAAAAACCATCTGATTGCTGAGATCAATTGCGCTGTCTGGGTGGTCTGTCATTATCAGCCAAATGTTACACGCTGAGGTGGTTTTGGTGGACCAATTTTGGAACAAGTTTTGATACAGAAAGAAAATATTCCAAAAGTTTTATGGCTTCGCACAGCAACTCGAGCTCTGAGAGTGTTAACCAATTTCTGTTTTCTTAATAACAGTCTTCCCACCAACTTTTTTGTAACACTGCTTCTGGTGAATGACTTCAGTTTCACTTCGGTTATTATTAACATCAAGAGAAGCAATCTTTGATACGTGCAGGGTTAGTAAATTGGGGTCAAGACAACTCATGCTCAGAATGTTAAAGCGTCAAATACTTGGCACCTTTGGCACTTAAGTTTTAGCCAGTACAGGAGACCACTAATGTGACCAGAAAAAAAGATTATGTACAATATGTATAACATACCCATAGCCAGGCCCAATATCATATGTTGACTTCAATAATCCGTAAGCATCATGAAATACTGCGTGACACCGATGAGCTTTCGAAGGTTGGAAATAATTGTGTAAAAGACTGTCATCTAGACCAATCAGTCCACCGAAAGGAGCTTTTTAATTCAATTCGCTTAGGACGCACTCTGGATCAATTGTTAAGCACACCGCGAGAAAGGCATTCTTAGTGTCTGATTTGTTTTTGAATAGAGAACGGCAAAGAAAAAACTGTTTTAAATGACGAATTTACAAATTATGAATAGGCTCTGAAGTCTTATCAATTGTTTGTTCGCTGTTACAGACAAATGTCCAAGTTTTCATTTTTCTCGTCTGATCCTTGGTTGTTGATCAAGTCTTCCCAACATTCCCAGCAGCTACATTGCGCTTCTTGGAGTCCAGATTCAACTTTTAAAAAAGCTGAATGTTCTGACATGCTAACACTCCCATAACCAGCGGCCAAAATATCAATAAAATATTCAAGCGATGATATAAACGGCGAGTTGGTGCTCTGAAGACCCTCAATTTTCGCAAGAAGGCGGCGCTGATCCTCGTTAAGCGTGGTAAGCTGCAGGGTTCTTATGGGACATGTTTTTTCAATTTCTTAGACTATGTCTATCTTTTCGGTCGTTCTCTTGTCCAGTCGAAGCTCATCTGCTCTTAGAAAATGTTCTAATTGTTCTCCGCGACGAACAACGTCGGCGGCACCAATCCCAAGAAACTGATTTATAAAAGTTTGAAGGGGCGACTGGGGAATAAACATGCGTGTCCGTATTTCATACAAGACCTTTCCTTCGTGCCGAACAAATTCCTTGATTGTTTTCTCCATCTTCTTTGGATTGCCGCTGCATACCATAATGTGTTGATGATCTGAAGTTAAATCTTCGCACCAGCGGAAGCAGCTACCAGAGTTCTCTGAGCCAGCCTCATGATAAACAACTGCAAAGACGAAATCGGTGTGAGAAGCAATCCACTGGATTGCTTCTCACACCGAGGTCACGAGTTTGATTCTGGATGGAAAGTGCAACATCACTTTAATCATGTTTTCTTTTCTTTTCTTTTAAGAGACGGGATTTGTTTCCAACGAGAGTTTTGCAGGAACAAGTAATTTTTCTGAATTTATAATGAAGCTGTAATTTTTTTGAAGAATAGTTTGAAACACTCATCTGTTCAACTGATTTAGAAGGCAACTGTGATGGAAATGAAACGGAGAGAGAGAAAACTTTGAAAGATTTCCAGATAAGATATACCAATTTTTGTTTACGAACGGAATTTTCTTTCAAAGAAGATATCTCGGTCTTTCAGGATTCGAACCAAATTGAGAAGTAGGATACATGTGCAGCATTTATCTGTATTTAGCCATACCTGAAAAACCAAGGTGCCTTGGTTTTAACAAAAACCAGCAAAAAAATTTATAGTTGGATTGATATTGAGAGAAACTGTAAATTTTGAATCGAATTGCTTTGTTTGGAAACTATTATGGACGCGTGGGGTACAGTTGATGATGAAAAACGGGTTTGAAAGGCTTGGAACAAATTTGAGAAAGAGGGTTTTAGCGAAGTGGCTAAAGCCAGTTTCCAAAAAATGTCGGGATGGTGCGGGCGCGGGTTCGAATCCCGCACGGAGCTTGGTTTTGGTAGAAAAGTGTCTAAAAGTGTGCGACAAATCCCCATTTCTCACTACTCACGTACATTTGGGGGTGCACTAAGCTGGGGGGGGCGAACCGGAAGAGATCAATGTCGGGTTTTGCAATTTGCAGTTTCTTTGGTTTTCAATAACAATTTCAGATGAAGTTTGACTTCGCTTATTTTTTCGAGTCATCGCAACCTGAATAGAGTTCATGACGGAACCATTAGAGATCAGAGTTGAATCATAAATTTCTAAGGAGGCTTTCTAAACCCTGTGTCGTATATAACATTCAAGTCACGAGTGACGGAGAATGAGAATTTGACTCAAGTCCTTAAGAAATTTGAAAACGGTTACCCGCAAATATGTAACCATCAAAAATTTCTTTTCATACATATACAATACCCTGAAATCGTTTTTTTATTCAATACCTTAAGTGTATTGAAATGTGACGTTGTTATTTTTCACTCGGTTTAAACTTCTCAATTTACCGTGAGTTATTTTAAATATAAATCATACAAGACTATCGTTTTTCATCAATTAGTAATTTGATCAGCGATATAAAATTATCAGTTCATTTTTCATCACTCGATATGAATTTCGTTTTACAATCAAAATTCGTGCAAAAATAGTGGTCAGCTTGAAACTCGATTCTTGAAATTCTTGAAAGTTTTTTAAATTAGTAAAAACATCACTTAGTCAGAACTACTAAGTTAGAAAATATACTATAAGGGCATATAGTATAAAATTTTATAAAAATATCCGCAAAATATGACAAGATTTTGATTAGACAAT
>NW_027450223.1:0-16105 GCF_964194025.1 Convolutriloba macropyga | reverse complement strand
CGCCTCTTCAGATACAGAAGTTTTACCTTTTATTGGTTAGAGAACAGCTTTCCAGCTGTCGACATGGTTACTAGTAACAACACCGTACTCAACACAAAAACTTTTCAACTTCACAACTTTCACATGCTGATGTTTCTGCTTTCGCATACTAGAAACAGCATAATACTTATTGTTTTGTCAAGTAATTTGTGTGTCTTTCCCATGTGAAGTTTCACCGGTCAACAATGTTTCCCTGACCAATTACGGCTACTAGTAGCTGTATAATACTAGGGAAAATGATTGAGGATTTAATATCAGATTTTCACATGTTGATGTTTCGGCTTTCGCCTACTAGAAACAACATAATACTAGTCTGCTAAGAAATCTCGCTCAAATTGCCTTTTCACATACAGAAGTTTCACCTTCTATTGGTTAGAGAACAGTTCTCAGCTGTCGACATGGTTACTAGTAACAACATCGTACTCAACACAAAAATTCTTCAACTTCACAACTTTCACATGCTGATGTTTCTGCTTTCGCGTACTAGAAACAGCATAATACTTATTGCTTTGTCAAGAAGTGTGTGTGTCTTTCCCATGCGAAAGTTTCACCGGTCAGCAATAATTGCCGTGTCCAATTAAGGTTACTCATAGCTGTATAATACTAGGGAAAATGATTGAGGATTTAATATCAGATTTTCACATGTTGATGTTTCGGCTTTCGCCTACTAGAAACAACATAATACTAGTCTGCTAATAAATCTCGCTCAAATTGCCTTTTCACATACAGAAGTTTCACCTCTTCTTGGTCACTGTACAGATGATGCTGTCTGTTCTTTATTTGGTTCTGCTTATTATAAGGAGGGGCATCACTCCTTCCTCCTTGGTTTGCATGCATTAAGCCTGCTTTGTGAAAAGCGTATCTTTCTAGCTTTTCTTCGCCTTACTCGAGTAGGACGATACAATCCAGACATTAGTCAGTCTTGGTGTAAAGTCACTGAGTATTATTCGGTTCTGCTTTATTCAGCAATATGCTGTATAATTGTTGTAATTTGCGAACATATTTGTTCTCAGTTCCGAACTACTAGCGACGACAGATTACCAGCGGTCATGAGCCATCAAGGTAGTTCTTTGGTGCATCAAGTAGAGAGGTGCCATCAAACAACACTTCCCTAATAATGCTACACACATAGAATTTGCTACAGTGCAGCTTTTTACTTTGCAAAATTTGCGCACAAATTTTGCATAGAATAAATGTTTTATCAAGATTTTTAGATCCCCTCCCTTGAGAGAACGTTACTCCTTTAAGTGAACACCCCGCGGCGTCCTGTTGTTATTGCTTATAACCATTTCGCAAGCCGGAGGCATAATGCACTACGCAAGCCGCTACTTTGGCACAGAGGCACCTAGTTTTACACCCGGGACTTCAGGTGGCCCAGTTTTACACCCAGTACAGCGGTGCCAGTTGGTAACCCGGTGGATCCTCGGAGACCAGACATGATCATAGATCAAACCCGATGTATGCTACTCCTGAACGTATAGTATCTCCACTGTGCAATGAAATTATCGTTCGTTTCGGGCCTTCCTATACGTTCAGCAGACAATCGCTAGGAATTCACCTCGTGACCCGTGGTGACCACACTGGATTTCAAGTTTATTGATTTGGACAGACCTGTCATTTATTTTGCTTTTCAGCTTCAGTTCTGCTCGATCTAGCTTGCCTAAGGCTTGATCTCGCTTTGCTCACCCCTGTAGGAGCCTCTACTAGTACCACTCGGAGTAATGGGGAATCCACCAGACCTAATCGATGAATGCCATCAAACAACAAACATCATACCCGGCTTCATCAGGCATATTTTATTACTTCCGAGAGGTACTTTAGTATCAGATCTTTCTCCATGCCTCTTATGAGGACCCGTCAGACCTTTCGGTTTATCGTTTAGCTTCAGTCCTGCTCGATCTAGCTTTCCCAAGGCTCGATCTAGCTCTATTCGCCCCACTAGAGGGCTCTCTAAGACCCCTCGGTCTTAGTGTTAGCTCCGGTACTGCTCGGTCGTGCTTGCTGAAGGCCCGACCCAGCTTTAGTTAGATTCTCGTACTTTCTCTTGGCCTCTCTAGGAGGACCAGACAGACCTCTCGGTCTATCGTTTAGCTTCAGTCCTGCTCGATCTAGCTTGCCCAAGGCTTGATCAAGCTCTATTCGCCCCGCTAGAGGGCTCTCTAAGACCCCTCGGTCTTAGTGTTATCTTCTGTAATGCCTAACCAAGCTTACTACAGGCCTTGGTCAGGTCTTTATCGGTCACCGATTAGTAACAGACCAATCATAGGGCCTTCCACCCTATCCGGGTTGAGGTCTTTAGTCCAGCCATATTTTGACAAGACACCTCTCCCTAATAATGCCCCACACATAGAATTACTGTCCATGCAGTATTTAACTTGTGTTTTTTTCTAAAATTTGATTTTCACTTTTTGGAGGTTCATTTGCTCCTCTGACACTCTTTCAGCTTCAATCTTACTCGATCTAGCTTTCCCAAGGCTCGATCTAGCTCTATTCGCCCCACTAGAGGGCTCTCTAAGACACTTCGGTCTTAGTGTTAGCTCCGGTCTTGCTCAATCGTGCTTGCTGAAGGCGCGATCAAGCTTTAGTTAGCTTCTCGTACTTCCTCTTGGCCTCTCTAGGAGGACCAGACAGACCTCTCGGTCTATCGTTTAGCTTCAGTCCTGCTCGATCTAGCTTTCCCAAGGCTCGATCTAGCTCTATTCGCCCTGCTAGAGGGCTCTCTAAGACCCCTCGGTCTTAGTGTTAGCTCCGGTACAGCTCGGTCGTGCTTGCTGAAGGCCCGATCAAGCTTTAGTTAGATTCTCGTACTTTCTCTTGGCCTCTCTAGGAGGACCAGACAGACCTCTCGGTCTATCGTTTAGCTTCAGTCCTGCTTGATCTAGCTTTCCCAAGGCTCGATCTAGCTCTATTCGCCCTGCTAGAGGGCTCTCTAAGACCCCTCGGTCTTAGTGTTAGCTCCGGTACAGCTCGGTCGTGCTTGCTGAAGGCCCGATCAAGCTTTAGTTAGCTTCTCGTACTTTCTCTTGGCCTCTCTAGGAGGACCAGACAGACCTCTCGGTCTATCGTTTAGCTTCAGTCCTGCTCGATCTAGCTTTCCCAAGGCTCGATCTAGATCTATTCGCCCTGCTAGAGGGCTCTCTAAGACCCCTCGGTCTTAGTGTTAGCTCCGGTACAGCTCGGTCGTGCTTGCTGAAGGCCTGATCAAGCTTTAGTTAGCTTCTCGTACTTTCTCTTGGCCTCTCTAGGAGGACCAGACAGACCTTTCGGTCTCTTGCTTAGCTTCAGTCCTGCTCGATCTAGCTTTCCCAAGGCTCGATCTAGCTCTATTCGCCCCGCTAGAGGGCTCTCTAAGACCCCTCGGTCTTAGTGTTAACTCCTGTAATGCCTAACCAAGCTTACTACAGGCCTTGGTCAGGTCTTTATCGGTCACCGATTAGTAACAGACCGATCATGGGGCCTTCCACCCTATCCGGGTTGAGGTCTTTAGTCCAGCCATATTTTGACAAGACACCTCCCCCTAATAATGCCCCACACATAGAAATACTGTCCATGCAGTATTTAACTTGTGTTTTTTTCTAAAATTTGATTTTCACTTTTTGGAGGTTCATTTGCTCCTCTGACACTCTTTCAGCTTCAATCTTACTCGATCTAGCTTTCCCAAGGCTCGATCTAGCTCTATTCGCCCCACCAGAGGGCTCTCTAAGACACTTCGGTCTTAGTGTTAGCTCCGGTCTTGCTCAATCGTGCTTGCTGAAGGCGCGATCAAGCTTTAGTTAGCTTCTCGTACTTTCTCTTGGCCTCTCTAGGAGGACCAGACAGACCTCTCGGTCTATCGTTTAGCTTCAGTCCTGCTCGATCTAGCTTTCCCAAGGCTCGATCTAGCTCTATTCGCCCCGCTAGAGGGCTCTCTAAGACCCCTCGGTCTTAGTGTTAGCTCCGGTACAGCTCGGTCGTGCTTGCTGAAGGCCCGATCAAGCTTTAGTTGGCTTCTCGTACTTTCTCTTGGCCTCTCTAGGAGGACCAGACAGACCTCTCGGTCTCTTGCTTAGCTTCAGTCCTGCTCGATCTAGCTTGCCCAAGGCTTGATCAAGCTCTATTCGCCCCGCTAGAGGGCTCTCTAAGACCCCTCGGTCTTAGTGTTAGCTCCGGTACAGCTCGGTCGTGCTTGCTGAAGGCCCGATCAAGCTTTAGTTAGCTTCTCGTTTTTTCTCTTGGCCTCTCTAGGAGGACCAGACAGACCTCTCGGTCTATCGTTTAGCTTCAGTCCTGCTCGATCTAGCTTTCCCAAGGCTCGATCTAGCTCTATTCGCCCCGCTAGAGGGCTCTCTAAGACCCCTCGGTCTTAGTGTTAGCTCCGGTACAGCTCGGTCGTGCTTGCTGAAGGCCCGATCAAGCTTTAGTTGGCTTCTCGTACTTTCTCTTGGCCTCTCTAGGAGGACCAGACAGACCTCTCGGTCTATCCTTTAGCTTCAGTCCTGCTCGATCTAGCTTTCCCAAGGCTCGATCTAGCTCTATTCGCCCCGCTAGAGGGCTCTCTAAGACCCCTCGGTCTTAGTGTTATCTCCTGTAATGCCTAACCAAGCTTACTACAGGCCTTGGTCAGGTCTTTATCGGTCACCGATTAGTAACAGACCGATCATAGGGCCTTCCACCCTATCTGGGTTGAGGTCTTTAGTCCAGCCATATTTTGACAAGACACCTCCCCCTAATAATGCCCCACACATAGAATTACTGTTTATGCAGCTTTTCACTTGTGAAATTTTTAATTTTCGCAATTATTATAGAATAAGTGTTTGCGCAGCTTTTCATAGGTCGAGCTCTAGCTAGCTAGCTCAAGCTAGCTAGCTAGCTCAAGCTCAAGCTATCTAGCTCAAGCTCAAGCCAGCTAGCTCAAGCTCAAGCTAGCTAGCTAGCTCAAGCTCAAGCTAGCTAGCTAGCTCAAGCTCAAGCTAGCTAGCTCAAGCTCAAGCTAGCTAGCTCAAGCTCAAGCTAGCTAGCTAGCTCAAGCTCAAGCTCAAGCTAGCTAGCTCAAGCTCAAGCTCAAGCTAGCTAGCTAGCTCAAGCTCAAGCTAGCTAGCTAGCTCAAGCTCAAGCTAGCTAGCTAGCTCAAGCTCAAGCTAGCTAGCTCAAGCTCAAGCTCAAGCTCAAGCTAGCTAGCTAGCTCAAGCTAGCTAGCTAGCTCAAGCTCAAGCTAGCTAGCTAGCTCAAGTTCAAGCTAGCTAGCTAGCTCAAGCTCAAGCTAGCTAGCTAGCTCAAGCTCAAGCTAGCTAGCTCAAGCTCAAGCTAGCTAGCTCAAGCTCAAGCTAGCTAGCTAGCTCAAGCTCAAGCTCAAGCTAGCTAGCTCAAGCTCAAGCTCAAGCTAGCTAGCTAGCTCAAGCTCAAGCTAGCTAGCTAGCTCAAGCTCAAGCTCAAGCTAGCTAGCTAGCTCAAGTTCAAGCTAGCTAGCTAGCTCAAGCTCAAGCTAGCTAGCTCAAGCTCAAGCTAGCTAGCTCAAGCTCAAGCCAGCTAGCTCAAGCTCAAGCTCAAGCTAGCTAGCTAGCTCAAGCACAAGCTAGCTAGCTAGCTCAATCTCAAGCTAGCTAGCTCAAGCTCAAGCTAGCTAGCTCAAGCTCAAGCTAGCTAGCTAGCTCAAGCTCAAGCTCAAGCTAGCTAGCTCAAGCTCAAGCTCAAGCTAGCTAGCTAGCTCAAGCTCAAGCTAGCTAGCTAGCTCAAGCTCAAGCTCAAGCTAGCTAGCTCAAGCTCAAGCTCAAGCTAGCTAGCTAGCTCAAGCTCAAGCTGGCTAGCTAGCTCAAGCTCAAGCTAGCTAGCTAGCTCAAGCTCAAGCTAGCTAGCTCAAGCTCAAGCTCAAGCTCAAGCTAGCTAGCTAGCTCAAGCTAGCTAGCTAGCTCAAGCTCAAGCTAGCTAGCTAGCTCAAGTTCAAGCTAGCTAGCTAGCTCAAGCTCAAGCTAGCTAGCTAGCTCAAGCTCAAGCTAGCTAGCTCAAGCTCAAGCTAGCTAGCTCAAGCTCAAGCTAGCTAGCTAGCTCAAGCTCAAGCTCAAGCTAGCTAGCTCAAGCTCAAGCTCAAGCTAGCTAGCTAGCTCAAGCTCAAGCTAGCTAGCTAGCTCAAGCTCAAGCTAGCTAGCTAGCTCAAGTTCAAGCTAGCTAGCTAGCTCAAGCTCAAGCTAGCTAGCTCAAGCTCAAGCTAGCTAGCTCAAACTCAAGCTAGCTAGCTAGCTCAAGTTCAAGCTAGCTAGCTAGCTCAAGCTCAAGCTAGCTAGCTAGCTCAAGCTCAAGCTAGCTAGCTCAAGCTCAAGCTAGCTAGCTCAAGCTCCAGCTAGCTAGCTAGCTCAAGCTCAAGCTCAAGCTAGCTAGCTCAAGCTCAAGCTCAAGCTAGCTAGCTAGCTCAAGCTCAAGCTAGCTAGCTAGCTCAAGCTCAAGCTAGCTAGCTAGCTCAAGTTCAAGCTAGCTAGCTAGCTCAAGCTCAAGCTAGCTAGCTCAAGCTCAAGCTAGCTAGCTCAAGCTCAAGCCAGCTAGCTCAAGCTCAAGCTCAAGCTAGCTAGCTAGCTCAAGCACAAGCTTGCTAGCTAGCTCAAGCTCAAGCTAGCTAGCTCAAGCTCAAGCTAGCTAGCTCAAGCTCAAGCTAGCTAGCTCAAGCTCAAGCTCAAGCTAGCTAGCTAGCTCAAGCACAAGCTTGCTAGCTAGCTCAAGCTCAAGCTAGCTAGCTCAAGCTCAAGCTAGCTAGCTCAAGCTCAAGCTAGCTAGCTAGCTCAAGCTCAAGCTCAAGCTAGCTAGCTCAAGCTCAAGCTCAAGCTAGCTAGCTAGCTCAAGCTCAAGCTAGCTAGCTAGCTCAAGCTCAAGCTAGCTAGCTAGCTCAAGCTCAAGCTAGCTAGCTCAAGCTCAAGCTCAAGCTAGCTAGCTAGCTCAAGCTAGCTAGCTAGCTCAAGCTCAAGCTAGCTAGCTAGCTCAAGCTCAAGCTAGCTAGCTAGCTCAAGCTCAAGCTAGCTAGCTAGCTCAAGCTCAAGCTAGCTAGCTCAAGCTCAAGCTAGCTAGCTCAAGCTCAAGCTAGCTAGCTAGCTCAAGCTCAAGCTCAAGCTAGCTAGCTCAAGCTCAAGCTCAAGCTAGCTAGCTAGCTCAAGCTCAAGCTAGCTAGCTAGCTCAAGCTCAAGCTAGCTAGCTAGCTCAAGCTCAAGCTAGCTAGCTAGCTCAAGCTCAAGCTAGCTAGCTCAAGCTCAAGCTAGCTAGCTCAAGCTCAAGCTAGCTAGCTCAAGCTCAAGCTCAAGCTAGCTAGCTAGCTCAAGCTCAAGCTAGCTAGCTAGCTCAAGCTCAAGCTAGCTAGCTCAAGCTCAAGCTAGCTAGCTAGCTCAAGCTCAAGCTAGCTAGCTCAAGCTCAAGCTCAAGCTAGCTAGCTCAAGCTCAAGCTCAAGCTAGCTAGCTAGCTCAAGCTCAAGCTAGCTAGCTAGCTCAAGCTCAAGCTAGCTAGCTCAAGCTCAAGCTCAAGCTAGCTAGCTAGCTCAAGCTCAAGCTAGCTAGCTAGCTCAAGCTCAAGCTAGCTAGCTAGCTCAAGCTCAAGCTAGCTAGCTCAAGCTCAAGCTGCAAGCTCAAGCTAGCTAGCTAGCTCAAGCTAGCTAGCTAGCTCAAGCTCAAGCTAGCTAGCTAGCTCAAGTTCAAGCTAGCTAGCTAGCTCAAGCTCAAGCTAGCTAGCTAGTACTCAAGCTGAAGTAGCGCTACTCAAGCTAGCTAGCTCAAGCTCAAGCTAGCTAGCTAGCTCAAGCTCAAGCTCAAGCTAGCTAGCTCAAGCTCAAGCTCAAGCTAGCTAGCTAGCTCAAGCTCAAGCTAGCTAGCTAGCTCAAGCTCAAGCTAGCTAGCTAGCTCAAGTTCAAGCTAGCTAGCTAGCTCAAGCTCAAGCTAGCTAGCTCAAGCTCAAGCTAGCTAGCTCAAACTCAAGCTAGCTAGCTAGCTCAAGTTCAAGCTAGCTAGCTAGCTCAAAGCTCAAGCTAGCTAGCTAAGCTCAAGCTCAAGCTAGCTAGCTCAAGCTCAAGCTAGCTAGCTCAAGCTCAAGCTAGCTAGCTAGCTCAAGCTCAAGCTCAAGCTAGCTAGCTCAAGCTCAAGCTCAAGCTAGCTAGCTAGCTCAAGCTCAAGCTAGCTAGCTAGCTCAAGCTCAAGCTAGCTAGCTAGCTCAAGTTCAAGCTAGCTAGCTAGCTCAAGCTCAAGCTAGCTAGCTCAAGCTCAAGCTAGCTAGCTCAAGCTCAAGCCAGCTAGCTCAAGCTCAAGCTCAAGCTAGCTAGCTAGCTCAAGCACAAGCTTGCTAGCTAGCTCAAGCTCAAGCTAGCTAGCTCAAGCTCAAGCTAGCTAGCTCAAGCTCAAGCTAGCTAGCTCAAGCTCAAGCTCAAGCTAGCTAGCTAGCTCAAGCACAAGCTTGCTAGCTAGCTCAAGCTCAAGCTAGCTAGCTCAAGCTCAAGCTAGCTAGCTCAAGCTCAAGCTAGCTAGCTAGCTCAAGCTCAAGCTCAAGCTAGCTAGCTCAAGCTCAAGCTCAAGCTAGCTAGCTAGCTCAAGCTCAAGCTAGCTAGCTAGCTCAAGCTCAAGCTAGCTAGCTAGCTCAAGCTCAAGCTAGCTAGCTCAAGCTCAAGCTCAAGCTAGCTAGCTAGCTCAAGCTAGCTAGCTAGCTCAAGCTCAAGCTAGCTAGCTAGCTCAAGTTCAAGCTAGCTAGCTAGCTCAAGCTCAAGCTAGCTAGCTAGCTCAAGCTCAAGCTATCTAGCTCAAGCTCAAGCTAGCTAGCTCAAGCTCAAGCTAGCTAGCTAGCTCAAGCTCAAGCTCAAGCTAGCTAGCTCAAGCTCAAGCTCAAGCTAGCTAGCTAGCTCAAGCTCAAGCTAGCTAGCTAGCTCAAGCTCAAGCTAGCTAGCTAGCTCAAGTTCAAGCTAGCTAGCTAGCTCAAGCTCAAGCTAGCTAGCTCAAGCTCAAGCTAGCTAGCTCAAGCTCAAGCCAGCTAGCTCAAGCTCAAGCTCAAGCTAGCTAGCTAGCTCAAGCTCAAGCTCAAGCTCAAGCTAGCTAGCTAGCTCAAGTTCAAGCTAGCTAGCTAGCTCAAGCTCAAGCTAGCTAGCTCAAGCTCAAGCTAGCTAGCTCAAGCTCAAGCCAGCTAGCTCAAGCTCAAGCTCAAGCTAGCTAGCTAGCTCAAGCTCAAGCTAGCTAGCTCAAGCTCAAGCTAGCTAGCTAGCTAGCTCAAGCTCAAGCTCAAGCTAGCTAGCTCAAGCTCAAGCTCAAGCTAGCTAGCTCAAGCTCAAGCTCAAGCTAGCTAGCTCAAGCTCAAGCTCAAGCTAGCTAGCTCAAGCCCAAGCTCAAGCTAGCTAGCTAGCTCAAGCTCAAGCTAGCTAGCTCAAGCTCAAGCTCAAGCTCAAGCTAGCTAGCTAGCTAGCTCAAGCTCAAGCTCAAGCTAGCTAGCTAGCTCAAGCTCAAGCTAGCTAGCTCAAGCTCAAGCTAGCTAGCTAGCTCAAGTTCAAGCTAGCTAGCTAGCTCAAGCTCAAGCTAGCTAGCTAGCTCAAGCTCAAGCTAGCTAGCTCAAGCTCAAGCTAGCTAGCTCAAGCTCAAGCTAGCTAGCTAGCTCAAGCTCAAGCTCAAGCTAGCTAGCTCAAGCTCAAGCTCAAGCTAGCTAGCTAGCTCAAGCTCAAGCTAGCTAGCTAGCTCAAGCTCAAGCTAGCTAGCTAGCTCAAGTTCAAGCTAGCTAGCTAGCTCAAGCTCAAGCTAGCTAGCTCAAGCTCAAGCTAGCTAGCTCAAACTCAAGCTAGCTAGCTAGCTCAAGTTCAAGCTAGCTAGCTAGCTCAAGCTCAAGCTAGCTAGCTAGCTCAAGCTCAAGCTAGCTAGCTCAAGCTCAAGCTAGCTAGCTCAAGCTCAAGCTAGCTAGCTAGCTCAAGCTCAAGCTCAAGCTAGCTAGCTCAAGCTCAAGCTCAAGCTAGCTAGCTAGCTCAAGCTCAAGCTAGCTAGCTAGCTCAAGCTCAAGCTAGCTAGCTAGCTCAAGTTCAAGCTAGCTAGCTAGGTCAAGCTCAAGCTAGCTAGCTCAAGCTCAAGCTAGCTAGCTCAAGCTCAAGCCAGCTAGCTCAAGCTCAAGCTCAAGCTAGCTAGCTAGCTCAAGCACAAGCTTGCTAGCTAGCTCAAGCTCAAGCTAGCTAGCTCAAGCTCAAGCTAGCTAGCTCAAGCTCAAGCTAGCTAGCTCAAGCTCAAGCTCAAGCTAGCTAGCTAGCTCAAGCACAAGCTTGCTAGCTAGCTCAAGCTCAAGCTAGCTAGCTCAAGCTCAAGCTAGCTAGCTCAAGCTCAAGCTAGCTAGCTAGCTCAAGCTCAAGCTCAAGCTAGCTAGCTCAAGCTCAAGCTCAAGCTAGCTAGCTAGCTCAAGCTCAAGCTAGCTAGCTAGCTCAAGCTCAAGCTAGCTAGCTAGCTCAAGCTCAAGCTAGCTAGCTCAAGCTCAAGCTCAAGCTAGCTAGCTAGCTCAAGCTAGCTAGCTAGCTCAAGCTCAAGCTAGCTAGCTAGCTCAAGTTCAAGCTAGCTAGCTAGCTCAAGCTCAAGCTAGCTAGCTAGCTCAAGCTCAAGCTAGCTAGCTCAAGCTCAAGCTAGCTAGCTCAAGCTCAAGCTAGCTAGCTAGCTCAAGCTCAAGCTCAAGCTAGCTAGCTCAAGCTCAAGCTCAAGCTAGCTAGCTAGCTCAAGCTCAAGCTAGCTAGCTAGCTCAAGCTCAAGCTAGCTAGCTAGCTCAAGTTAAAGCTAGCTAGCTAGCTCAAGCTCAAGCTAGCTAGCTCAAGCTCAAGCTAGCTAGCTCAAGCTCAAGCCAGCTAGCTCAAGCTCAAGCTCAAGCTAGCTAGCTAGCTCAAGCTCAAGCTCAAGCTAGCTAGCTAGCTCAAGTTCAAGCTAGCTAGCTAGCTCAAGCTCAAGCTAGCTAGCTCAAGCTCAAGCTAGCTAGCTCAAGCTCAAGCCAGCTAGCTCAAGCTCAATCTCAAGCTAGCTAGCTAGCTCAAGCTCAAGCTAGCTAGCTCAAGCTCAAGCTAGCTAGCTAGCTAGCTCAAGCTCAAGCTCAAGCTAGCTAGCTCAAGCTCAAGCTCAAGCTAGCTAGCTCAAGCTCAAGCTCAAGCTAGCTAGCTCAAGCTCAAGCTCAAGCTAGCTAGCTCAAGCTCAAGCTCAAGCTAGCTAGCTAGCTCAAGCTCAAGCTAGCTAGCTCAAGCTCAAGCTCAAGCTCAAGCTAGCTAGCTAGCTAGCTCAAGCTCAAGCTCAAGCTAGCTAGCTAGCTCAAGCTCAAGCTAGCTAGCTCAAGCTCAAGCCAGCTAGCTCAAGCTCAAGCTCAAGCTAGCTAGCTAGCTCAAGCTCAAGCTAGCTAGCTCAAGCTCAAGCCAGCTAGCTCAAGCTCAAGCTCAAGCTCAAGCTAGCTAGCTAGCTCAAGCTCAAGCTAGATAGCTAGCTCAAGCTAGCTAGCTAGCTCAAGCTCAAGCTCAAGCTAGCTAGCTAGCTAGCTCAAGCTCAAGCTAGCTAGCTCAAGCTCAAGCCAGCTAGCTCAAGCTCAAGCTCAAGCTAGCTAGCTAGCTCAAGCTCAAGCTAGCTAGCTCAAGCTCAAGCTCAAGCGAGCTAGCTAGCTCAAGCTCAAGCTAGCTAGCTAGCTCAAGCTCAAGCTAGCTAACTCAAGCTAACTCAGCTAGCTCAAGCTAACTCAAGCTAGCTAAAGCTAACTCAAGCTAACTCAAGCTAACTCAAGCTAACTCAAGCTAGCTAAAGCTAACTCAAGCTAACTCAAGCTAACCCGAGCTAACTCAAGCTAGCTCAAGCTAACCCAAGCTAGCTAAAGCTAACTCAAGCTAACTCAAGCTAATTCAAGCTAACTCAAGCTAACTCAAGCTAACTCAAGCTAACTCAAGCTAGCTAAAGCTAACTCAAGCTAACTCAAGCTAACTCAAGCTAACCCGAGCTAACTCAAGCTAACTGAAGGTAGCTAAAGCTAGTTCAAGCTAACTCAAGCTAGCTAAAGCTAAGACAAGCTAACTCAAGCTAACTCAAGCTAACTCAAGCTAACTCAAGCTAACTCAAGCTAGTTCAAGCTAACTCAAGCTAACTCAAGCTAACTCAAGCTAGCTAAAGCTAACTCAAGCTAACTCAAGCTAACTCAAGCTAACCCGAGCTAACTCAAGCTAACTCAAGGTAGCTAAAGCTAGTTCAAGCTAACTCAAGCTAGCTAAAGCTAAGACAAGCTAACTCAAGCTAACTCAAGCTAACTCAAGCTAACTCAAGCTAACTCAAGCTAGTTCAAGCTAACTCAAGCTAGCTAAAGCTAACTCAAGCTAACTCAAGCTAACTCAAGCTAGCTCAAGCTAACTCAAGCTAGTTCAAGCTAACTCAAGCTAGCTAAAGCTAACTCAAGCTAACTCAAGCTAACTCAAGCTAACTCAAGCTAGCTAAAGCTAACTCAAGCTAACTCAAGCTAACCCGAGCTAACTCAAGCTAGCTCAAGCTAACCCAAGCTAGCTAAAGCTAACTCAAGCTAACTCAAGCTAATTCAAGCTAACTCAAGCTAACTCAAGCTAACTCAAGCTAACTCAAGCTAGCTAAAGCTAACTCAAGCTAACTCAAGCTAACTCAAGCTAACCCGAGCTAACTCAAGCTAACTCAAGGTAGCTAAAGCTAGTTCAAGCTAACTCAAGCTAGCTAAAGCTAAGACAAGCTAACTCAAGCTAACTCAAGCTAACTCAAGCTAACTCAAGCTAACTCAAGCTAACTCAAGCTAGCTAAAGCTAACTCAAGCTAACTCAAGCTAACTCAAGCTAACCCGAGCTAACTCAAGCTAACTCAAGGTAGCTAAAGCTAGTTCAAGCTAACTCAAGCTAGCTAAAGCTAAGACAAGCTAACTCAAGCTAACTCAAGCTAACTCAAGCTAACTCAAGCTAACTAAAGCTAGTTCAAGCTAACTCAAGCTAGCTAAAGCTAACTCAAGCTAACTCAAGCTAACTCAAGCTAGCTCAAGCTAACTCAAGCTAGTTCAAGCTAACTCAAGCTAGCTAAAGCTAACTCAAGCTAACTCAAGCTAACTCAAGCTAACTCAAGCTAGCTAAAGCTAACTCAAGCTAACTCAAGCTAACCCGAGCTAACTCAAGCTAGCTCAAGCTAACCCAAGCTAGCTAAAGCTAACTCAAGCTAACTCAAGCTAATTCAAGCTAACTCAAGCTAACTCAAGCTAACTCAAGCTAACTCAAGCTAGCTAAAGCTAACTCAAGCTAACTCAAGCTAACTCAAGCTAACCCGAGCTAACTCAAGCTAACTCAAGGTAGCTAAAGCTAGTTCAAGCTAACTCAAGCTAGCTAAAGCTAAGACAAGCTAACTCAAGCTAACTCAAGCTAACTCAAGCTAACTCAAGCTAACTCAAGCTAACTCAAGCTAGTTCAAGCTAACTCAAGCTAACTCAAGCTAACTCAAGCTAGCTAAAGCTAACTCAAGCTAACTCAAGCTAACTCAAGCTAACCCGAGCTAACTCAAGCTAACTCAAGGTAGCTAAAGCTAGTTCAAGCTAGCTCAAGCTAGCTAAAGCTAAGACAAGCTAACTCAAGCTAACTCAAGCTAACTCAAGCTAACTCAAGCTAGTTCAAGCTAACTCAAGCTAGCTAAAGCTAACTCAAGCTAACTCAAGCTAACTCAAGCTAGCTCAAGCTAACTCAAGCTAGTTCAAGCTAACTCAAGCTAGCTAAAGCTAACTCAAGCTAACTCAAGCTAACTCAAGCTAGCTCAAGCTAACTCAAGCTAACTCAAGCTAACTCAAGCTAACCCGAGCTAACTCAAGCTAACTCAAGGTAGCTAAAGCTAGTTCAAGCTAGCTCAAGCTAGCTAAAGCTAAGACAAGCTAACTCAAGCTAACTCAAGCTAACTCAAGCTAACTCAAGCTAGTTCAAGCTAACTCAAGCTAGCTAAAGCTAACTCAAGCTAACTCAAGCTAACTCAAGCTAGCTCAAGCTAACTCAAGCTAGTTCAAGCTAACTCAAGCTAGCTAAAGCTAAACTCAAGCTAACTCAAGCTAACTCAAGCTAGCTCAAGCTAACTCAAGCTAGTTTCAAGCTAACTCAAGCTAGCTAAAGCTAACTCAAGCTAACTCAAGCTAACTCAAGCTAACTCAAGCTAGCTAAAGCTAACTCAAGCTAACTCAAGCTAACCCGAGCTAACTCAAGCTAGCTCAAGCTAACCCAAGCTAGCTAAAGCTAACTCAAGCTAACTCAAGCTAATTCAAGCTAACTCAAGCTAACTCAAGCTAACTCAAGCTAACTCAAGCTAGCTAAAGCTAACTCAAGCTAACTCAAGCTAACTCAAGCTAACCCGAGCTAACTCAAGCTAACTCAAGGTAGCTAAAGCTAGTTCAAGCTAACTCAAGCTAGCTAAAGCTAAGACAAGCTAACTCAAGCTAACTCAAGCTAACTCAAGCTAACTCAAGCTAACTCAAGCTAGTTCAAGCTAACTCAAGCTAACTCAAGCTAACTCAAGCTAGCTAAAGCTAACTCAAGCTAACTCAAGCTAACTCAAGCTAACCCGAGCTAACTCAAGCTAACTCAAGGTAGCTAAAGCTAGTTCAAGCTAGCTCAAGCTAGCTAAAGCTAAGACAAGCTAACTCAAGCTAACTCAAGCTAACTCAAGCTAGTTCAAGCTAACTCAAGCTAGCTAAAGCTAACTCAAGCTAACTCAAGCTAACTCAAGCTAGCTCAAGCTAACTCAAGCTAGTTCAAGCTAACTCAAGCTAGCTAAAGCTAACTCAAGCTAACTCAAGCTAACTCAAGCTAACTCAAGCTAGCTAAAGCTAACTCAAGCTAACTCAAGCTAACCCGAGCTAACTCAAGCTAGCTCAAGCTAACCCAAGCTAGCTAAAGCTAACTCAAGCTAACTCAAGCTAATTCAAGCTAACTCAAGCTAACTCAAGCTAACTCAAGCTAACTCAAGCTAGCTAAAGCTAACTCAAGCTAACTCAAGCTAACTCAAGCTAACCCGAGCTAACTCAAGCTAACTCAAGGTAGCTAAAGCTAGTTCAAGCTAACTCAAGCTAGCTAAAGCTAAGACAAGCTAACTCAAGCTAACTCAAGCTAACTCAAGCTAACTCAAGCTAACTCAAGCTAACTCAAGCTAGCTAAAGCTAACTCAAGCTAACTCAAGCTAACTCAAGCTAACCCGAGCTAACTCAAGCTAACTCAAGGTAGCTAAAGCTAGTTCAAGCTAACTCAAGCTAGCTAAAGCTAAGACAAGCTAACTCAAGCTAACTCAAGCTAACTCAAGCTAACTCAAGCTAACTAAAGCTAGTTCAAGCTAACTCAAGCTAGCTAAAGCTAACTCAAGCTAACTCAAGCTAACTCAAGCTAGCTCAAGCTAACTCAAGCTAGTTCAAGCTAACTCAAGCTAGCTAAAGCTAACTCAAGCTAACTCAAGCTAACTCAAGCTAACTCAAGCTAGCTAAAGCTAACTCAAGCTAACTCAAGCTAACCCGAGCTAACTCAAGCTAGCTCAAGCTAACCCAAGCTAGCTAAAGCTAACTCAAGCTAACTCAAGCTAACTAAAGCTAGTTCAAGCTAACTCAAGCTAGCTAAAGCTAACTCAAGCTAACTCAAGCTAACTCAAGCTAGCTCAAGCTAACTCAAGCTAGTTCAAGCTAACTCAAGCTAGCTAAAGCTAACTCAAGCTAACTCAAGCTAACTCAAGCTAACTCAAGCTAGCTAAAGCTAACTCAAGCTAACTCAAGCTAACCCGAGCTAACTCAAGCTAGCTCAAGCTAACCCAAGCTAGCTAAAGCTAACTCAAGCTAACTCAAGCTAATTCAAGCTAACTCAAGCTAACTCAAGCTAACTCAAGCTAACTCAAGCTAGCTAAAGCTAACTCAAGCTAACTCAAGCTAACTCAAGCTAACCCGAGCTAACTCAAGCTAACTCAAGGTAGCTAAAGCTAGTTCAAGCTAACTCAAGCTAGCTAAAGCTAAGACAAGCTAACTCAAGCTAACTCAAGCTAACTCAAGCTAACTCAAGCTAACTCAAGCTAACTCAAGCTAGCTAAAGCTAACTCAAGCTAACTCAAGCTAACTCAAGCTAACCCGAGCTAACTCAAGCTA
>NW_027450222.1:2500-84440 GCF_964194025.1 Convolutriloba macropyga | reverse complement strand
CAGCCTCATTTAATGATGAAAGCTTTCAAGATTGCTTCAATTCCTTGCTGTTCAAGCAATTTTGAAAGCTTTCATCAATATTTGAGGCTGAATAATTCCAATTCTTATTCTATACAATGGCTGCGGATATCTTTGTAAAAACAATAATTATAATGTTAATAATAATAATAATAATAATAATAATAATAATAATAATAATAATAATAATAATAACATTAGTATTAAAAATAATAATAATAATAATAATAATAATAATAAAAATAATAATAATAGTAAAAATAATAATGACAATAACAATAATAATAGTAATAATAATATCACTCTTTCTTCAACACTTATTGTTTTTGTTGCTGGTTTGTGTTTTTTAAATACGCGCTGTACGAATGCCATTAAATTTATAAGTCGATTGAAATTGCTGAATTGCTTCCACTGAATCATCGGCGTCTTCTCGTCAACCTTTGCTGAGAAGACCATTTGGCCGTTTTGTTCGTCTGGAGCAAATGTTAAATTCGCCTGTTCTGGCCATTCATTCTCTCGTTGCTTCAACCAGACCGGCCCAGCGAGCCATTCGCTTCTCGACATAGTTTAAAAATCGTCAACATTAATTACTCGTGTCCCGATGTCAGCTGAATTGTTAATACCACTCACATCATTCCACTGTGAAACATTAGTTATATCCAAAAACACTTGTTGCTTCCGTTGGGAGCTATGAAACCATTGCAGAACAGTAGTGGAGTCTGTCCAAAAGTTACAACTGTGAATCTTCGATTCGTGTTCCTTCACTATCTGTTCTTTTAGTCTCACCGCCATCACTGCTGCTTGTAGTTCCAAGCGGGGTATAGAAAGGTGTCGCATCGGTGTGACTCTGCACTTTCCGATTACAAATGCTAAATCTGTTGAGTATTCTTTGGGCTTTGAACGTAGGTATGCCACTGCGCAAATTGTGTCTTCAAATGCGTCGGCAAACACATGCAGTTCCCATTTGTCCTTTGCTGCGCTGAAATGTGTTCTATCAATGCTGGTTTCTGCTACCCCTGGAAGCTGCGCTTTCCACTTCAGAAACTCTTCTTTTTCGTTAGGTTCTATTGAGTTGTCCCAATGTTTTCCATTTTTGGTCTAAATGCTTTTCAGGAGTCGTCTCATATGAACACTGAATGATGCAAACAGTCCAAGAGGATCAAATACTGAAGACACTAGAGCTAAGATTTTCCTTTGGTTGATTGGGGTCTCAACTTCTTTGCTTGTGCCTCTGTACAAACCTGTAGACTATCATCGGTAATCGTCCACTGAAGCCCAAGCACTGATGAACCTTCCTTGCTGGGTTCTACTTGAACCTGCTTTGTGTCGCTTATTGATCTCAAGTCCTCGGTGATTGCGTTGGTTGCCACGTTGCTGTTGGTGATCCACTTCTTCAGTTCAAATCCATATACTGATAGAAGAGGTTGCAGTTGTTTGAAAACCTTGATTGCTTCTTTAGGTGTTTCGAATGACTTGAGGAAAATATCCATGCAGAAGTTGTCAATTGTGAATTCGGCCTCGTTATTGATTGGTACTCGCTTCAGAGCGTATTTGGCACTAGTTGGTGAACTCTTTGCTCCAAAAATATGACGTTGATACTCGTAAATTTGCACGGTTCGTTCATTGTTGGTCGCTAAAGGAATCTCAAGCAGCTTTTATCTCTTTCAGGAACTTCCACTTTCAGAAATATTGATTCAATATCTGCGGTTAGGGCTATTGGTCCCTCTCGAAATCTATATTTTGTTCCAATCAATCCGTGTAATAGATTGGATCAGGCTAATAGCTTGTCATTTAGGCATACATCGTTGTATTGGCTGAAGCGTTGCAAACGCGACGAACTTTAGCCGTTTGTTGGAGTTTAGTACTGGATGGTGCGGCAAATACCATTCCTGCCCGAAAGTGCATCTGAATTCCCATTTGTTCAGGATCTTCTCAAATCCTTTTTCAACATCTGCATCAATTGACTGTTGATGCATTCTTTCAAATTGGGGTCCTTTTGGAGTCTTCATTCCAATGAGTAGAGCTGACCAAGGGCCGAGCCGTAGTTGTTTGGAAAATTGGCCTCTGGTTCACTCCAGAGCATGCCTACTTGATACCGCTCGCCTGTAAACTTTGCCGTGCGCCCTAAGAACTTTTGAGCTTGCTGCTTTTTCTTAGATTGACTTACAACATTTACTTTGGAAGCATAAGTATCTATGTCCCACTATGATTGGATATTTTTTGCCACAATCCCATCTTCTGTGGAGGCGGAATGATAAACATTTTGACTTTTCTTGCCTGTCATGGGACCACTGACTACTCATCCTAATTCTGTTAGGACGGCGAAAGGCTCACTTCGTGTTCCAGTTTTGTAGTCCAATGGACGTTGAATTTCGTAAGCATCTTGTCCAAGTATGATGCCTACTTCCATCAAGTTGAATGTTCTGTTAGTGAGAACATTCAGGTGTTTGAGGTTGTCCATCAGTTCCTTGTAATCATATTTTGTGTTTCCCAAGGAGATTGATGGGTGTGCAAATGCTTCAATCGAATGCAGCTTTGAATGTAGTCCCTTAATTGTGATAGGAACCTTCTCTCTCATCAAATCTTGCATCCGATGTATGTAGCCTTTATCTTGTAGTTGATCCTTGACACTTTAATCGATGAATGATACTGTTGACCCACTATCGATGAAAGCGTAGGTACTCAACCTGTTACCACCGCTCTGAACCGATACCAGAACTATTTGAAGAAAACTAGTAACTTGGTTACTCTGGTTGACTGTTGCTGCGCTTACTTTAAATGCGTGACAACCATCGTCCATTTGGTTTTCTGAGTGTAGAAGTCTGTTTTGCTTTTTGGTACATCCAATTATACCGCACATGTGGACTTTACAACATTTGATTGCATGTCTTTTCCCCAGAGATCCATAACATAAGCGTTTTTTCTCACTGCCGCATAGCGATCAGTGACATTCATAATCTTAAATATTGGACAGTACCATGTTTTATGAGTGCCATCCACTAGTGGACAGTTGCTGTTTTGCATTTGCTTCGTTTCGTTCGCATTCGAACCCGCACTAACACTTTACGATTTTGAGAATCGTTTTTCCTTGTTAGCTTTTGGTCGATCATCTTCCTTTCGTTCGCTCTTGGTTGATGGCATTTCTTCATGGATAAAAGCCGTTCGAGCTAAACACTTGTCAAGGAGAGTGAGGTCAGGTCTATCTTCTTGGCACTCGTCAACCAAGAAGAACCACTTTTCTTTCAAGTTTGGGGCAGTTTTTCAATTGCTACTTGCAGTGTGGAACTTGAACGCAGGTCGCCCTCATAATTGTATTGCTTCAGGTTACCGATTAACTAGGTTGCTGATTGCTGTTGAGTACTTAATTATAGCCGTTGAATCGTGCATTCGAATTGGTTTTTTTTTGCGCAATATGTTAAGCTGAGCGTCGACTATTATGTAAGGTCGCCCAAACTCCCGTCCCAGGAGTTTCCATGCTTGAGCGTAGATTTCTCTCGAATAGCCCATTCCAGATATAGCTGACTTTGCTTTACTTGTCAAGAAAGTTTTCATTTGGCTCATTTTTTCTGAGTCAGGTATATTGCGATGGTGAACCGTTGCTTTGAACTTATTCTACCACTACGGCCACTCTATGAGGTTTCCGCCGAATCAACGCAACTTCAACGGAGGTAGCTGACTACTACTGTTTGGTTTATTACGCTTAAACTTCTCTTGTTACCAGGTTGAACTGACACGCTCTCCGCTCAGTGACCGTGACTTAAGTACACCTTCGCGATTGAAGCTTACCCAGGGATAATTGTTGCGATCCTGGTTTTCGCACTCTGGAAACTATAATCGTGCAAGTTGGAGAATTTATCCGAGCTATCGAGCAAACCGGAAACATCTTTGTTCTTCGGGGTTTTCCAATGGAATGGTGATCTACTTCGAATACTAGAGGCTGCACTATCGTCAGAATCTGATGCTCTTGCGTAAAGAGCTTCTTTCTCGTATTCTAGTTTCAGTACAACTTCTCCCTCAAAAATTCGCATCTCCATTTTAAGCTATTTCCTTTTCAATTCGAATTCAATTTTCCTCAACCTCATTTTTGATGAAAAGTCTTTCTCTAGAGCCGCAAATTTTTCTGCCTTTTTAGCTCGTTTATCAGAGGAGGCCTTTGATTCGTTGTCCTTGTTTGGTTTTCCACTTCAACATTTTGTTGGGAAACTCCTGCAACAGACTGTGAAGATTTAGCGGCAGTTGGTTCTGCATCACTTGTCAATTGTACGGTTTGATTTTGCTGATTCATCTTGTTCGTTTCTCCGTGAATGTATGGTAACCAATAAGCGTTTAATGTTTGCAAGAAGTTTAGTCAACCGAGTGCGGGACGTTCAAACAATTCTGGATCACGAAGAATATTTGCTTGCTTCCGAAGAAGCATGCAAAGAGAGTCGCCATGCTTCAGTAGCTGTTGATAATTGGTCTTGAGCTTGCTTGATCTGTCATTGTTTCTGATTAACTCCTGGCCCTCCTGAGTTTTTGCTTCGAGTTGTTTTCGGCGGTTGCTAATCTGTCTATGCAAAATGTCTGGACTCTTTGACGAAATCACTTCGCCTGAACTTTGGGACTGCAGCTTGAATCTCTGAAATCTTAATTTAAGATTTTCGTAATGAAAATCGCCGAACTCTTTCTTTAAAATTTCCGTATTGAAAATCGCGGAATCCTTAAGATTTCCGTGTTGAAAATTGCGGAATTCCTAATTTGAGATACCCGACTTGAAAATTGTGGAATTCTTAAAAATTCCATATTTTTGCTTATTTGCTTTAATTAAGCCTTGCTACTCAACTTCTAACGCACTTTGCCTAATTGGCTTTGCGGCGTAGAGTTGCTTGTTGAGTTTTTTTTCGTTGATGTCTTTGGCACTTCACTTGTTAACTTGGACAGCAGTTTGTATATCACTCTCCGGGTTGACGAATCAAATATATCTACTGCTCTCCTTGTGTTTCACAAAGAAATTTTACGCCGCCCCGTTCGTTCTGAGTGGTACCAAAATCGGTCCGGATACTTCGTTTATGCAGTTTGCTTTTGTAACTGTATATCCGTTCTGCTGTACTTACCGCTGCATTAACTAATTTAACTAACACAATGGTCCCCAGATCACACATTACGGGATCTATATGTTTAACAGTTCAATCGTTTTGATGAAACAAATCTAAGGCAAAAAAATAAATGCCTGAGAAGTGTTATGAAAAATTGGTTTCTAACTTAATCCTAGTTGTGTGTGTTGCAATTTTTGCAGAGTACTGCGAGCTGAAGATTGGAAATCAGGACACAGAAAATTGAATTCACTGTTCGAGATGTTTTCGATACAAGACACAAAATTAGATAGAATATTGCTGAAGACAAATTTTGGTATCAAGACACATAACATTTTAACAAATACACTGCTCAAGGGTTTGGTTGTGGCAAGACGCAGTAACAGATATACTGCTCAAGACTATATTATTTCAACAATTTTATTGGTGAGTAAATGTGCTAGCTCGAGTTGCTAGGCTGACAAAAATTGTAGTTTCTTATTTTTTGTTCAGTTTCTTAAGAATTTTTTCTGCTTACGTGGCATACGCAGCTGTTTCTGATTCGTTATACGCAGTTTTCTCGCTAAGGGGATGGATAATCCGGATAAAAATAGAGCACAGTAATTGTTTTCGTTCTATGCATTTATTTTGATCTGTTTTCAATCTGCGCTGAATTTTTACTTCCTACGCAACTTCGTTATTCCTGAAGCTCAGCTTCAACAATCTCCGAACAATAATATTTCCTTTTTAGGAGAAAAAGAAATGCAAATGATTCAACACAAAATGTAGAAATCGCTACATATAAGGATGCATACATATGTACTACATATGAAGATGTACATCACTGCAACATTCAATCAGTCGACAAGAAAACAAATAAATTATGAGCAGAGGTATTCTATCGAAACTCGTCGTGCATCTCATTGAGCGCAAAGCCACAGGAAGGTAAGGTAACTCACTCTATATATGGAGTGAGTTATCTTATCTTCTTATGGCTTAGCGCTCAGTGCCATGCCGAGTTTTAATAGAATAAAGCTTTTCCAGAAATACACGCACAAATTAAAAAAAACAATTTCACCGTGTTGCTGGTAAACAGGACTGCGTACTCGCTTGGAACAAGAATCGGGCTCTATTTAAACCCCTGCCGACAATGGCAGTCGTTTCTCGAACAACTTAGAGGCACGCTATGACACAAAGGAACTGCTCACAGTGATCTGGGCATTGGAACACTTTAATTACTATATTTACACTTGTGTGTCTCCTAATTCACTCCACAAACAGGTCTCCGAGTATACATAACCGCTTTTAGAGAAATGAGAGTCAGAAAGCGCAGAGTAAAGAACCATGACCAGGTACCGCAGTAGTAAAAGACTAAACTTGGGTCACAATGAAAAACTTCGACCTGTAATTTTTTTTAAATATTTATCTGAATCCCCTACAAATTGCTCAGTTTATGACAATCGTATATTCCTTCACCAACTTAACATCTAGTTCTTGATAAAATCCGACACAAATACCGCCATCAATTTGGGAAGCTATCCCTTGCAAAGTTAGTGTGGCGGTCCCTCATTCATTCGAATGTCATAGCTGACACACGGATGGATAGCAAATCAGCCAAGCAAAGATAACAACTGAAAACTAAAGTTACTTGATCCAATCCCTAGTCCTACTTTTGTTTTCAGAACCTAATGAGCATCGTCTTTATACTGAAAGTTGAAGTTTTCCTCTGAAACTTTATTTAATAGACCACATGACAGGTTTTTGAGGGGGAGGGTCTTGTTTCGATTCCTTGTTTATTCAAAATATTCCAAGTTTCCTTCATATTAGAGAAGTTTTTAGTTCAGGTAGGAATTATATCCTGGCATTATATACACTGCATTAGTCTCTACTCTCTATTGCTTTCTTAACTATTATTTTTTCCACCATCACTTTTTCTCAAGAACCTTTTCTTTCACTGCTTTCACTTTTTCAAAATATTATTCATTATATGGCTAGATCTATTCATTTTTCGAATAAATCTGTAAGTTTTTCAGTTATTCGTAAGAGTTTTTATTGCTTGTTAGAGATAACAACTTGACATTTTTTTCAAGTAATTCACTGTAATTGCCCATGAACTAATAGTTTCGTTGTTCAATTGTTTTTGATTCCGTTTTTTGGGATTCCCACTTTGGGCCTCTTTAATTTTCTGTTCACTAAACTTCCAGTTGTTGTTTTTTTAATAAAATCTTAAAACAATTTCAATTAGAGCTGAGGAAATATAAGAAGCAAATAGAAGAACTTCTTGAAGGTTACAGCTTCAATTGACTTATATAATAACAAGGAAGCTCGGTGATGTGCGATCATCGCATATAATTTTCCGACCCCGCTCATCCACAATTTCGGCATAATAGCCTACCAAATGTGGAACAGATAGAAAAACCCAAAATTTCAAGAACTTTTCAAAAAAAAAATTGGTGTATGAAAAAAAAGATAGCCTCCAAAGCAAATAACTCAGTAGAATAAAAAAAATGATGCATTAGATTGATGAAATATGCCAATATTAGGAAAGCGAGTGAAGACGAACAGCAAAATCAAACAACAACAACAAACATTAATTACATCGAAAACATTATGTTCGTTTTAAAAAAACAAAACTTCCAAACAAAGTCAAGCTGGCGTCATATAAAACTGAAACTAAATAAAACTGAATTGTAATTCACCGGAAAAAATATGAGACCAGTCCATAATAAGGCTTGGTAACAATTAGACAATAAAGAACAAAAACAGTAAAGTCGGAAAATTCGTTTCTAAAAAAAAACAAATAATTTTAAAGTAATGAAAAAACCATTAGAAATCAATTGAAACTTCTCATGGGTTTAAGCTTACCAGTGTTTCTAAAGATGGTAATTAGGAACTGTCAGTATTCAAATTTTATGCGGTTACAAAAAGAATAACAATTCGACAACAAACAAAAAATAATTTAAAATTTGCCAGAAAACCCTTTGAACGCCGTTAAGCCATACTTTGGCCCTCAAAATTTGTTCGATTGCACCTGCTTCTAACACCCATAAAGTATTATGTGAACTTTCATGAATGAAACCAACTAACACGTAGACAAAAAGCGAAAAGAAAAATTAAGTAATACTTCTTTTTTTCAAAAAAAAAATTATTTCTAAAGACATGAAAGCCATTAATTTCAAAATGAAAAATTAAATAAGTTCGCTTATCCCTCCAATGGAAGAATCTGAGACCTCCAATTATCCACAATACATCTTACGTCTACAACAACAATGTAAAATATGACAAAAATGAAAAATTACTTTACTATTTTTGTGTGAAACCCGTGTCGAAGCCAATAAGGTCATAACGAATTCTTCAAAAACATTAGATTTTGTGGCCTTGATCCCTTTTGACACCCTTATTTGACAACAATAACGTCATTTTTGGCCTGTTATTAACGAGATTAGGTAACAAACAGACAATAAAAGGAACAAAATTGCAATGTTAAACTGTTTTTTTTCTTATTTTGGAAAACAATTATTTTCAATGTCATGAAGTCGCCAGCTATCTACTAGTATCAAAATATCGGCGATTCTATTCTTCCTAGAAAAACCAATTAAACCGGGTCGTTGTACGGGAAATTTCATCCGACTAAAAAAAAACAAAATGAAAACGACAGTTAACGACAAAATTAAAAAATTCAATTAAATTCTTCAAATAGTTGTGTCGAAGCCCTTAAAACCATTTTCTATATCTCTAAGGATTTTGATATTATCAATTTTGCTTCTTTTCAGGTAATGTTCAAAAAGCCATTTTTCAATTAGAAAAACAAAATTTTAAAAAATTCGAAACAACCAGAAGCTTGCAAGTAATACACTCGATACAATATTTTGGAGCTAATTAGGGAGCCAATTGGACCTATCACTAGTGAGCTTTGATTTTAAATGTTCTGTTATTTACGTAATAAAAAAAGATCGAATTTTTTTTAACAAAAGACCTGCTGATTACAATCCAATTTAATTTTGAATTGTAACCAACCAAGATCGGTCCAAAACTATCCCTGCTAATGCTGTTCGTCCGTTAATAATACTTATTTTTTCAATTGTCATGGTTATTGATTTTTTGTCAGTTAAAAAACTCAAAACTGAACGCTGCGTTTTTGATATTTATTGAGTAAAATTAGCAAAAATGGCCAAGTTTTAATTACAGAGCACTCTCAACGGCAGTTGAAGTAGAAATAGCCCCCCTTTTGAGTCTACAAAAATTGTGTTAGTGGTGTTTGTGCGTGCACATCCTGCAAATTTTATCAAAATGCACTGAAGAAACTTATTTCGTGCTGCTTTTTGACGAAAAAAAAACAAATTTTTAAGTTTTAGCCAAAACTTTTGACAAAAAAACTGAAAAAAAACAGCCGACAATATTTTTTGTCCCTAAAAACGAAATCAACAGCAGCTTCTTAAAAAATTTTCACAAACTTTATCAAAATTTAAAAAATTTTATTCAAAAGTTCCTAAAAATGTGAATAAAATCAACGGAATTAACTCTATTTGCTTTAAAAGTTTGAACTTCAATAACTCCCTGTAGAAAACGAAAATCAGAAATATCTTTTTAATTCGATATTTTATGCTGAAAAAGCTTTCTAATGATACTAGTCCCCACTCTCCAGGATGAATATATCAACTGGCCAAAATTATCTGAACAAAAAAACCCATTTGTGTATATAGTTCCTCCCCTCTCAAGAGGGGTCGGAACAATTAGGAGTCTCATTTGTTGTCTCCATAATGAGAGCTTAAAATCACCAATTGATTCAAATTTATTTAAATTACCACACCACGGTTTCCCTTCAAACAACTCTATGCTGCACAAGTGCCAGATTTGATGGGTTTTGGATTTGAAAAAAGCGTTCTAAAATAAGTAGAGAAATTGATTTTTCAAAAATGAGAGGCAGGCAATGATATTTTGCAGCAGAATTTTTAGATTTACGTTAGAAATTTATAAGATTGGGATCGGATTTTGGTGATGAAAAAAGGCACGAAAATCAGATGTATATATACTCATTATCAGTGTAAGCAAGTCAAGATATAGAACCAATCTTAGAACCATAATTTATAGGGTTACCCAATGTGTTTCGCTTCTGCAAGTTTTCTAAAATTATTTTGCCAGGGTTACCTTAAATAGTGTGCATTTACAATTTTCTAATAATTCGTTCACATTTTCGTAGGTTTCATAATCATTTAACACATGCTGGGAAGATTATAAATCAATTATTATAACTCGAATAATAGTTATCAAGATGCATCAGCTTGAAATGAATGCTGATTCCAAGCTCCATTAATTGACTACTCATTTATACAAACTTTGTGACTTGAATAAATTTTTTACTAGCCATATAAAAGATAAGCTTTCTTTCTAATATATCTTATTAAGATCAAGACTACAGTTTGATCGGAATTCTAACATCTCCACTCAGATTTAAGCTGATTGGGTAAAGACTGTTCCCATTAAAACTTTTCTGAATATTTCCAAATTTGATACTGGTAAGGATTTCGTGGAGATTTCGACTGCCACTTTCTCAGAAGGACCGAAGTGATTTGAAATAACTCATTCTACCGTCGTGTCTCGAATGAAGTGAAACTTTGTCTGACTGTGCTTGTTCTTATTTTGAATGACTGGGTTTTGGCACAATTTGGTACAACTTTAATGTTCCTCTTTAACTGCTATCGGAATTTCCTGCTGGATCCCAAAATCTTCCAAAAATTGTTTCAGATACAATGATTGCCGAACTGCTGCTGCCATGCCCTGAATTTATGCTTGTGATGAAGAAAAAGCAACTGTTGACTGCTTCTTGACAACCCAGCTGGATGCTGCGACACGTGCGTTGAACTTGATATAATAGCTCATTGTTGATTTTCTGTCGTTCACGTCACCAGAAAAATCTGCAATGCTTTCCTCCACTAAATCATAACTGGCCTCTTTTGTGTAAATAACTTTTATTTTTTTTGAACCTCAAAGATATCACCGGAGTTGCTCCAGCTTTGATTGGTAGGTGCATAGCCAGCTTTGATTGGTAGGTGCAATCATGTGTGTTGCAAGAATTTTGACTCTGAACAATATCTCTGGCCTCTTCTGCTTGTCCAGAGAAAGAAGTGATCCAACCAAGCTTCTGTAGATTCTTTGATCCAATTCTTCGTCATTGTTCTGTTCTGCCTGATTTTTAAAATTCAAGTCAGCTGTAGTTCTTGGAGGTTTGCGTTGATCCATTTAAAACCGCACAAACTTTTTCTCTATGGAGCATTCTTAGTTGACTGTGACTTTGCCCTCTTCTTGTCTGTTTCCTAGACCCCGAAACCAGTGTTCTCACCCTTGGTCTTCCATTTGGAATTTTGCCTTAAGTGCCCTCTTTACACCTGAGATCACGGTCGTGCTTCTTGATGCTACTAGGAGATGCTACTTGATGTCGTCAACGCAGACCAAGATGAAGATGTTTCAGTTCTCGCAATCAAGCAAGGATTGTTCCTACTTCGGTTGAACACATGTCTCACTATTTATTTTGGCAGCTCCTTTTACCAGTTGCCAGCAGCCTGTATCAAACTATAATTCCATTTATTCAGTCAACATACTAACTTCCCTTTATATGATACTCTTTCTCTGGATGTTCCAGATGCACTTCTTCCTATGTTTTTTACTGCCGGAAAACCGTCTTGGCGTCAAACTGGAGCAACACATTGCCCTGCTTTGCTGATAGTTAAAGTAGAATACTGGATGTCTATGGCGTACAAGTAGGCGTAAAAGTTTCAAGGTATTCCAGTCTTCTACTTGTTTGAAACCTTTTGCTACATAGCGTGCTTTCTATTCGTCAACTAAACCACTGGGCCCCAATTACACTTTGCAGACCCATTTGCCCGATATGACGTCCGTGTCTGTGTGTGGTCTCATTAGGTTCCAAGTCCTACTGTCTTGGAGTGCCTTGACCTCATCCTTCATTGACCGGTGCCACTGGTCCGAACTGTCACCTTGCTTAGCTTCGCAGATTTTTTTGGGGTTTCACATAGTTATCCTCATTGACAACAAGATGGAACCTGACTTCTCCAAAAAAGTTTGTAACAATACTTGCTATTGTGCGTCGTCTAAGCTCTTTCCTGACCGCTTGCTCCAGCGTCTCTTCAGAGAAGTCAACAGTCTCGGAATGTGAGAAGTCTTCTGTGTCAATGTCTTTCAGTGACTCTGTGTCTCTGAGACTCCCTCTTGTTGCAGCTCATCTTCTTCTTTTATCTAGTGGTCTTCCCTCAAAATACAAGGAACCTTGTCCTAGTGTCGTTTCTCGAGTGTTCACCCTCTCTGCGTGATGCCGCTCCTCTTTTACTGCAGCAGATGTGCCCTGTCTTTTGTTGTTGCCAACGGTTTTATGACCATCAGTTGCTGTGGCCCCTCGTTTAGTAGGTCTTGCATCTCTGTGTTGTCAGAGATTGAGCCCATTTCGGACTCCTTGATGATAACATCTCGTAATACCACCACCTTACGTGTGTTTGGTACGTACAACAGGTATGCGGTGTCTCCTTCAGTTTAAACCAGAAATTTCCCTTCCAGTGCTTTGGTTTCAAGTTTGCTGTCGTCTCTGTCTTCCTCGTGAAAAAATTGCAACAAAAAATAAATATTATACTTATTGAAACCTTAAGTTTTATGCCTCGCAGCAGCTTTGCTGGGCATTTTTCTTCTCCCACAACCAAGTTTCTGGTCATTGTCGCGTGAACAATTGCTGCTCCCTACATCATCTGGGGAAGTCCTGAGTTAATGAGCAAGCATATTGCATCTCCAGCAGTGTCTTGTTGCATCTCGCAGCTAACTCATTCTGTTGCGGCGTCTCTGGAATTGTCTTTTCCTAAAGGTTACCTGCATCTAATCAGCACGTCTTCAACTGCTCTGAGCAAAATTTCTTTGCATTGTCTTGCCTCGGCGTCGTGGGCGTCTACTGAGAACAAATTTCTTGAGACTGGTCAGTGCTTCACCCTTTGCTTTAAGCAAGTCCACAAACACAAACTTTGTTTGCTGGTCTGCAAACATAATGCAGAACAGGAGCCCTGGCAGTAATTCTACTCTGAAAGGTCCCATCACGTCTGTAAACACCCTCTCTAGCGTCTTTGCTGCTGAGTCTTTGCGATCTTGGCCAATACGCGCACATTGCATATATTATCGAGTTCCTCACTGTCTTTGGTACATTGCTGACCACAATCAATTGATTCAAATGACAAAATTGACTGTTCCACCTCCTTGCACTGTCGAGCTTCATGCTGATGGAATTCTTCTTGATTTTAGGACGCTAAAAAGTAAGCAAAACGAATTATTCTCCTTTGTGAATTTTGCCCGAATTCTCTTCTGGATTATCAAACAGCTGTTTCATGTTTCCTCTCGTGCATCTTGAGACTGATATGATGATTTAGGATTAACCAATCACACACAAGGCAGTCTTGATTTTGTAGTGAATTCCCTTTTGTTTGAAGGTATTCTGATCCTCACAGAGCCTCTTCCCTCCACTGTTGAAGCCTCTCCATTGGGAATTTTGATCACTGATTGTCCATAATTGCATCGATGTTTGTCACTATTGTCATTATGTGATCCCTAAAACTACTGTTTACAAGCTTGCCTGCTGCCTTCCACTGGGCAAGAGGTGGCCTGTGTTCCTCTTCTGGTGTAGACAATGTTGGACCCATTGCCACTGACTCATGTTTGCCTCCATCTCTTTGTCTCTTGCATGCCCTGTCTAGGTGGCCCTTCACGCAACACTTTTTGCATTGTACTGCCTCCTCTCCTTATCAGTTCTTGTCAAAAGGCCAATGATCACACACACAAAGCAGTTTCCACTCATGGGTCCCTTTTTGAAGTCATGCATCACTGCCAGTGCCGCTGAACCAATTATTTATTTGTCTCTCGTTGCTACGCTGTCATGGAAGTCTTGAAGCCTTTTCTTCAGCTCCGTGAAATTCGTTTCTGGGTTAGCGATTTCCCGTAGAGCAAAACCTTCTTACCTCATTGACAGATCTTTCAGGACCAAGGCGTTGAAAAGAGTTCCTGAGATTGCTTACCCTGCTTCTTGTAGCCATAAGAAGAAGCTTGGCCACCAAAGTCACCATTTTCGACATCTCTACACTCTGAAATCTTTCCTACAAACGCTTCCAATCCTCTGTACCGTCTCCCATGCAGTCATCTCCCACGCAGACATGTCTCATCAGCATCAGGATTGTTGCATCTAGAATGTGTGCCAGATGGACGACACCTGGTTTCGTTACTCCTTTATTTCTGTAAGTTCCTTCTCGTATGCATCCTTCAGCTCCTTGTGACTCTTCTCCTTGCCATTTTTTGTCCCTTTGGCTATTGTTGCAGGCCCATTGGTTTGCTCCTCTGCCCGAAATTTTGATATTTAGAGTCCTTTTTCTGCATCATTGCCACAAATTTTTTGCTTCAATTTGCAAAGTCCTCTGCTGTTTCTGTGTAGTTCGGCAGCTTCACTGTCGGTTGATCCATCGCAGTTTAGGCAGGCAAAAAAATTGTATAAAGAAAAGATACTGAGCCGAAACGGATTATGACTTTCAGAAGCAAAATAGTATGAAATTAATTTTATGACTGATTGAAAAGCGGGTTTTAGTAAGTAGAGGGATTAATTTCTCAAAAATGAGAGAAGAAAAAAATGATATTTTACCGTAGATTTTAGAGATATACAGGAGAGATCTGATTATTATGTCAAGATGGTGATTTGATTTTGGGATAAAAAGGCTCAAAAATCAGCTGTATATATATACCTATTATCAGTGTGTGAGAAACATGATACAATACTAATCTTAGCGCCATGGTCTACAGGGGGTCGCAAGGGTTAATCAATAGGGTTTGCTTCTGCAAATCTCCTAGATATCAGTCGCCAGGGATAACTTAAATAGCATGCATTTACATTTTTCTAATATTTCGTTCACTTTTACGGAGGTTTCATAATCATTCAAAACACATGCTAGGAAGATTTTAAATCAAAATATCTCACTCTAATAATAGTTATCTAGATTCATCAGTTTGAGCCGAATGTTGATTCTTAGCACTATTTATTACGATTCATTCATATACATTTTGTGTCTTGAGTCAGTTCTGTCTTGTGTTATTAACGTGGTAATTTAAGCTTTCTTTCCAACAATTCTATCTATGTTCCGTACTATAGTTTGATCGAACTTCTAACAAAACAGATCATTGATGGTTTTAATATCTGAAATTTAAATATCTGAACACTTTTTGCGTCTCTGTTTGCATGCACAAAAAGAAGAATCCAATTTAGAGGCTCCCATGTCAATATAGAAATTTGCGAAAAAAGAACGCCTCTGAAATTGAGTAGTGGAGACTATAGATTTCTTCGTTATATGGAGAGTACAGTGCTGTATTGAGCATTTTCCCTCAAAAAAGTAAGCTCGCTAAGGCATTTTGATGGTATGAGCTGTATAGCTTATGCATAGCAGGATTTATTTGACTTGGACACTGCGTCCTGTGGACTTCGAGGATATGAGTTTTGTTTCAGACAACGGTTGTTTCCAAGGTTCAATCAATTTTTGGTTTATCTTTTTTTATTGTACATGCCCCCACAAATATAAACAGGCAACCCGACATGTTAGAAAATAAAATAATGTAAGCAAAAGTTGGAACAAACTTCTAGCTCAAACCGTACGGTTGTTTCGGAAACCAAAAAAAAACTAACATATTCCTGAGTTTTTTAAATTCCAAACCAAATCTCTTTTGGTACTGTTCTTGCGTACTCTTGCAGTGAAGTCTTACCAAAAAGAGTTTTGACCTCAAGATCATCAGAAAGCCAGCTTTTCTAAATTACAGTGTGGTGTCATAATAGTAGTATACATAGCTGTGTAGTGACTACTACGGGGGGGACATTACATGTTTTAAGATAGGGAATAATCATGTATGCAAGGATAGATGGGACATTTGAGAAAAGGATCTTCGCCCTGGTGTGATTCGAACCCGGATCTAGTGCATGGGAAGCCGATCTTGTACCACTGGGCCAAAGGTAAAAAAAATCTATGAGGTTATATTTGTATATATTCTGGACCCGTTATGTACGCTTACTTTACATATTAAATTGGTTGTAGGTACATATGTAGTGAATATGTACTTTGCAGTAAGCATGTATATATTCTGGCTTCGAACTACAGATGGGGGCATTTTGGAATTTCAAACTATGAAAAAATGTTCCCTCATATTTTATTAGCTTCAAAGTGCTTTGCGCGCGATGAGTACATGTAACGTATACTAAACAAACCAATCACATTCGAGCTACAATAATAAGCTAATTCGAAAAAATTAGTTATTTTACCGTTTTACACATTTCAAAACACTAGCCTAGTATTGATTTGAAAAATGACAAACCGAGTTGTAAGAGATGAAATTGATGGGGGTATTACAAACTTAATTTTTGATGATGGAAACCGAGAGAGACCACCATGGCGGTGCTGTTCCAACACCATAATCCCTCGATCAGAGATCATATGCTTTGTTCAAGTGAGTATTATAGTGCTCATGATCAGTCTTTGTTTCGCCATGCTATTCTTGATATCAGAAAGTTGTGAGGAGAAGTCAATTTGGATTGCACTGCTTTCGAGTCTAGTTGGTTATATTTTGCCAAATCCCAAACTATGAATAAAGTTGTTCTTACAAACGATAGAATCTTCATGGCAGTTGTAGGCCCTAGTGGTTCAGGGAAAACCGACCTAATTTTCAACATGTTGCAAAGTTCATCGTTTTACCCAAGATTTACCAAAATTTATTACTTCTACAAAGAGTTCCAGGACATTTTTACAGCTACACAATGTAAAATACCAGAAATCGAGTTCATCAAATATTCTGGATTGGATATAACAAAGAAACTTTCGAATTGTCTTCTCGTTTATGATGACTCATGCGAGGAAATATTTAACGACAAAGAGTTCGTAAAATTTGCAACATCGGGAAGACACAGAAAACTCCACGTGATTTACGTCAAACATAACTTATTCCAACAGAGCAAATGGTCAAGAACGATTGATCTCAACACCACTCATATCATTTTGTTCAAATCATTGCGTGACATTCAACAAATAGAATATCTCGGAAAACAGTTGAACTGCCTCTAATTACTCAAGGATGCATACAAACTAGCAACAGCTCAGACATATGGACATTTAATTGTTGACCTTGATCCGAAAACAAGTCAAGGCTTACGATTTTCTTCTCAACTTATTGGTCACGAACCGTCAGTTTTCTATATTCCTTCGGAGGAAGCCATTATTACACCAATAACGAATGAAAAAGAGACACTTGCTTATGCTGAAGCGCTGGTGCGTCGGCAGTAACACGAAATCGAGAGGCAAGCAAATTTTCCTAGCCCAAGATATTGATTTCGTTTGGTTTCTAAGCGATTGTGTTATGAACGTCCTCTCTGGTGTTGTCTCAATCAACAAAACAGAACTCCAAAAATTCGAATCCCAACTGCGACAATTTTCCGAAAAACATTTTAACGCACTACAAAGAAGTAAGCTTGTCCAAACAACGAGAGGGCATTCTCTGATTCGACTCATTGCCAGACCTTGTCTAGAGTATCTGAAGAAAAATGCCAACTGAAGAATTTGTGCTTATTCCCCGCAACATGTTTACAACTGAACAACCTCGAGTTTCGCAAATATTGAAGGACCCAACTGCACGAAACAAATCAAAACAACTATCGCTTCTGCAGAGAACATTGAAACATGAGCAGCCAGAAGCAGTTATTCATCAGAACACAGAGCAACAGACTGATGACGTCATGGTGTCCGATGAGGAAGAAAAACAGCAAAAAATTACAGATGTGTTTAAACAGAAACAGTTTGATGAAATCAGTCAGAATGTGATCGATGACATAAATTTTCTCGACAAGGACAAACTTGAAAAATCAAAAATAATTTAGAAGAATTTAGAAGAAGATAAACCAATCGCGTAACATTTCTCTGGACGATGAAGGCGAAATTCTCATCGATGAGAGGAGCACTAACATTCCAGCTTCAACTTTCCTCTACGCATTACAACAAACATCATGGAAACTTTCGCATGACCATTATGAAGTGCTGAATTATTTGAACCTTGCACCACACCTCACTTGTAATACTTATGCAAAGAAGTACATAAAAGTTTAGAAAGAGCAAAAATTCCGTCAGTTTTCAGATGGAGGAGCCAGTGAACAGAAACCTGCTGTCGAGAGAGCAGAAAAAACAGAGACTGCTAGCTTTGATGAGGAAGGCTTCGCAGACGCAGAGGAAGAAATCAAAACGCCAACAAGCTGGAAAACTCCATTCAGTGGAAATCAAAAAACTAAATAACGTCTACATAAAAGGAAAAGCAGCCTTTGGAAGTGTTACCAACATCAAAAAGGAAAGCGGTCTATCACAGAAAAAAATTGAGAAATTCCTTCAATCGAAAAACTCGTACACCAAATATCGTCAATTCCGGAAAAATTTTCCACGATTGAAGGTAGTTGCTTACAGAATAAACGAGATCTGGTCCATGGATGTAGCCTATATGGACAAAATAGCAAAGCACAATAATGGGGTTAAATATCTATTGTTTGCAGTTGACGTTTTATCACGTTATTTACGTGTTCAACCTCTGAAAACGATGTATGCAAAAGATTGCGTTGAAGTCTTCAAAAAATGATCAAGACGAAACAACCAGAGAAAGTGTGGACAGAGAAAGGCACTGAAATAAAAGGCGAGTTAACTTTCTGTGAAAACAAAAAGATTAATTTGTATACAACTGAAAACGAAACCAATTCGGCGTTTGCGGAAAGAAATATTCGATCACTTAAAAACAATATATACAGATACTTGGAAGAAAAATGGACTTGGAATTATACAAAGGAGCTTCCCAATTTCGTAAGTATCATTAACAGTCGTGTTAACCGCGTCACAAAGTTAGCCCCAAATAAAGTTTTCAAAAAACATGAACCATTTTTAATTTCGATTGCTTTGGACAACAATAAATATGAACCACGATTCGAAGAGGGGGACCTGGTACGAATAGCAAAACCAAACGATACCTTCAGAAAACGTTATACTCAGAATTATACAGACGAAGTTTTCACAGTACTACGATTGGCTACAACAAGTCCACCTACCTACAATCTGATTGACGCAAACAACGTTAAAATCCTGGGCAAGTTTTACGAACCAGAATTAGTACAAGTTAATGTGTTAAATACTGAAGAGGAGCAATGATTTCTAACAGCAATGAGTTTACAATTGACTTGTTATCAAATGCATCAATGGACGTTTTCAATGAAAATACTATGGCAGCATTTCGGAACCAATTATCACAACCGATACACTTACAGGGAGAATGGCAAGTAGCATTGACTTCTCTATCTTTTCCATCGAACATCAATAACGTCAACTCTGGAGAAATAGTTGTTGACAAGAATTCAATGACCGATCCAAATTAGTCGGGTAATCTATCAGGACAACTCAGAAGAATTCGGACTGGTATTTACAACAGCTGGGAAGATCTAGTCTCGGGAAATTGTTCGCATTGCAAAACTAAAACAGTTCGATCGTAAGTTCGACAAGATAACGCAAAAGCTTGTGTTAACATTTGGGGAAAATGAAGGATTGTCATTTCAAGACAATGAAATTCCCAGCATTCTTGGTTTCAAGGGGACCCCGGACCATGCACACAATGGTTTTGTTCACATTGGTTACAAGACAAACTTGGAAAATGGGGCTCCGAACTCTCCTAACAGACATTTTGTTATTTTCCCCGTTGCTATAACATGTGGCTCACAGCTTATTTTCGTCTACCTTGATATTATTGAGTATCAACACGTGGGTGACTCACGGGCACCCATTCTCAAAATCATTGAATCGGAGAGACATTTGAGAAACGGCAGCCTCAACACAGTAGCACCTGTTCACCACAGAACTTTCAGAAACTTGGATTACAAGCGTTTACTTTCAAGCAATATCCAGAGCATCAAAGTTGAGCTGAGAAGTGAGACTGGGAAACTAATACTTTTCACTAGAATCGGTAAAGTTGTCATCAGTCTTAAATTTCAGAGAACGAGCTAACTGATGGAAGCCTACTATAATGATCAAGTATCTAATTCGATACCCCACTTTTCAGGACATTACAGACAAAGAGGAAGCGGATTTGGAGCATTAGCTGCTGGCATTGGGCGCGTAGCCTTACCTTTGGCAAGACGAATTATTTGGCCTGCAGCAAAGCGAATTTGCAGAGACCTTCTTGTTCAAGGAGCGCCAGAGATAGCTGAATTTGCAACAAAGAAGAAGACAGCAAAGCAGGCATTAAAAAGTACAGTAGCAAAAACAGTGAAAAACAATTAGGAGGATCACTTCACATCGGTCGGCGCAACATTAGACGAAAGAAGTCCCGTAGAAGCAAAGCTTACAAAAACAAACCTTCTCCAATTATACGCGCCATTTCATCAAAAACCAAGCTGCAATGAAGTCGATCAGATTTCTTCTCAAAAGTCAAAAGTGCGCGCTAACATTGTTATCCCATCTGAGGCAACGCATAGTTTATTGGAATTGTTCGAGAAACCCCCTCTGCTCGTTACGTTTGACCAAGCTTTCGAGCAGAAAACTGGCCCCCTTTAGTCTCCTACCGGATCTTCACTGGAATTTGAAATTGTTGGAGACCGAAACAATTTCATCGACTTACAGAAAATTTATCTTGATGTAAAGTGCTGTATCGTGCAAAGCAATGGAAACAATTTACGTTATACTAATGGAGATGCCAATGCAAGCCACACACCTTTCTCCGTAAATAAAATCTTACACTCTTTATTCGCTGATTGTACAGTGTCAGCTAACGGTAACAAAATTTCATCAGCTAATGGACACTACGCGCACAAGTGTTTCATTGAAACTGAATTTTCTCATGGCTCAGACGCAAAAAGTACATGGCTGAAATGTCAAGGATACGAATACGAATCTGATCCCAACACAATTCCAAACGCTACTATTGCCCAACGGGAACTACTTGTTTGAAGATCCATCCAACTTACACTATACGGTAAAGTTGCTGTAGACTTTTTCTCATGTGGGAAGCACTTAATAAGTGGTGTCACAATGCGAATCTCTTTCCGAAAATCACAAGATGACTTTGTTATAATGAGTGAAGACGGTGCAAAGCATTATAAAGTGAAAATCGATGAAGCTAATTTGTTCGTTCGCAAAATGACAGTATCGGTTAATGTGTTGGGAGCAATTGAAAAAACCCTTCTGAAAACCCCAGCCATGTATCGATACAACGAAGTTATTTCGAAAGCCTTTCTCGCAACAGCTGGGCAACAAAGCCGAAAACAAGAAGATATTTTCACAAAAGAACCCATTCGAAGACTTATTATTGCAATGTCTGCAAGTGCCGCTTTCATTGGAACCAACACTGAAATTCCATTTTCATATCGAAAGTTTGGTCTATATGAGATAACTGTTTACCGCAATTGACTTGCAACTGCTGGTACGCCAATGTCGACCAGAGACGACAAAAGACTATACTTCAATTCAATGGGAGCCTTGGCTTTCATTGAAAATGGTCACGGCATTTCATTGGCTGATTTCCCACGTCATTATATAATGGTGTTTGATCTTACGAGTACACAAGAAGCCACATATGATTTTATTCACCCCGAATTAACAAACTCATCATTATCAGTCGAACTGAAGTTCGGTGCAGCATTAGCAAACAACATTGAAATACTATTCTTGGGAGAAAAATGTTCAACAGCATACATCGATTCTGCAAGAAACGTTTCCAAAAACTCTCTGCCTATGAGCTAATGGATGAAGATCAGATATTCAAATTGATACAGCAATGCAAACACTTGAAACATAAATTCAACGGTGTCTATGCCGCAGACAACTCCCCCCTGAAAAAGTCGCCAATTTCTTTTACTATTGTAAACGCTTCACCTGCTGCATCAATTGGTAAACAATGGGTTGTGTTAGCCAAAAAACATGCGTCTCCAATTATTTACTTTGCAGACCCCTTGGCTTTACCAATTTATTCGTATAAGCATATTTGCGATCACCTAAAGGGTATCAGTGCGGACACTATACATGTGGATCTTATGGAAGATAGACGAGAAACCGGAAAACCTTTGCAATGCGCGAACTCGCAACTGTGTTGACTTTTCTGCATATATATATTGCTCACTATCTTATGACTGATTACTTTCCCTATATTCCTGATGTAAATGAGATGCAGTTGCTGTCATTTGTTAAACATATGAATTAAAATTTTTCCAAAAAAACTTCTGAAAGTTCATTAGATATATGCTTCTGAGAATCCAAAAAACTGCAAAGCAAAAAGTTTGAAATAGCGGTATAATGTTAATTTCTAATAAACATTTTTTGATATCTGAGAAAAGCAAATAAACTATGTCTGAAATCTCTAAAATTCACAGACAGAACACCCCCAAATATGTTGATTTTATAGTCTTCAGATAAACATAAGCCTAAGCATCTCTAGATAGTTGAATTTTTTCAGAGGACAGCCGCCAAGCGAGATCTTACACAATGTCAATAAGTCCCCCGAGGACATAAAATTTTGTTGACGCACATTGTGATTAAAGCTTCCTTAAAACAAATAAATAGAGTTTGCTTTTAGCTGATTGGCTAAAGCTACCCGGATTACTTTGATTACGAGAAGCAGTCTTTCACTCATTGCTTTTTGCCTTTCTTTCTACTGATCAGTTGACTAAAATCTCCCTGCACTTACTTTTAAACTCCAATTTTACTGCTTTCAATCCTGTTCTCTTCACAGCTGAGGGTTTTTAGCGCTATAAGCTGAAGTTTTGTTCAACAAAATTGAACCCAATAGTTTGCGACATTTGTCAAAAAAAACTTTCTGATAAAAGAAGCCTCCGACGACACAGAAAAATAATTCATAAAATTTAAGCCCCCCGCAACTCATTCGAATGTTATGACTGCGGCTATGAGACCCATAGCTTATATGAAATGAGAGGCCATGTGACGGTTCAACACGAACAGACTAATCCTCGATATTGTCTTTACTGTAAAAAAATTTTCAGCAGAGACCTTGACTACATGGAACATATGAATAACGTCCATGGTTTACCAACATGGAATGTTGACGCAGACACGATCTCTGAAAACGGACTACTACCAGTTGAAAAAGCTTTCGGAAACAACATGAGGGAGTACGAAGTGAAAGTGGGTGTCTGCGAGATTGACCTGTTACACGCTATGCAGGTTAAAAGTGAAGAGATCAAGAATATTGTCAGAATAAGTGGGGTCCTCCAGCAGGGTCCTCAGAAAATACAATTTGGAGCTGTGATACAGCTAAGAAAACCAGTTGAAGACTCAGAAGATTTGTCTGAGGAATCACACAAGATAACAATTCATGTACAGTCAAAAATGGAACGAGTTGACTTCGGAGGCATTGCAGACGAAAGTTTTCACCGAATGGTTGAACAGATGCTCTTGTCACTTAACAGCTTTGCATCTCATGGTAGCGGTTGGACTTTGGATCAGATAATAAAAATTGAAATTCGCACAGTGAAATCGAAGCCAATCGAGGGCTCATCTTACTTAGCGTTACCACATAAGCTCTCGCAAACGTCAGCTCTTCTTAACATCAGAAACAGGGAAGATGAAAACTGCTTTTTATATTGCTTCACAGCGACATATCATTTGAAGTATGGGCCACGACTTGTGCCAAAAGGAATATCGGGACGACAAATTACTAGCCCTCATACATATGGGCCCGAAAACAAAATTGCCAAGCAGCCAATTGGACAGTATAACATGCCCATGGGATTTCACCAGATGAGTCGATTTGAGGAGCTGAACAATGTGCGTGTAAACGTATTTCGGTAAGTTATGCTTTATTATATTTGAAATAATAGCATCGTATAAAAGTTTTCAATGGTTATATATCCCCCCTCACACTCCTCCTTTGATTGGAAACTAAAACACGCGTTCAACTTTAGGTACTCAGACGAAAAACTGATCCCCTTCCGTGTCTCAAAAAAACTCGATTGTGAATTCAATCTCGATTTACTTCTTCTAAGCGATGGAACCATGCATCACTACGTCCTGATCAGAAACTTGAAGAGCTTAGTTCACAAAGTGAGGAAAAGAGATCTACGCATTGATAATCATCTGTGCAGGAACTGTTTTCATGTCTGTAGTTCAAAAGCAAGATACGAAAAACACATATCTTGTTGTCAAGAGAAGAAGCCAGCAATTTTGCGAATGCCAGCTGAGAAAAAAAAACTCCTTCACATTAAAAAAAACTACAAGCTCGCTGGTTTGCTCCAGTGGTTGGCTTTTTTGATCTCGAGTCAATCATTGAGCCGGTCACGACTTGTAGAAACGACCCACAGTTCTCCGATTCAAGAGTTATTGAAATACACAAACCATGCAGCTATGCCTTGCTGTTCATTTCTCAAGGCCAAGAAGAACCATTTCATTTTGAAGGTGAACGAGGTGCTGGAGTAATGCAGCAATTTGTGGAGTCGCTCGAGAAGATGGCCAAGACAATATATGTCAAGAAACAAAAAAACAGATACTTTGATGGCATACCGACAATCGCAAGAACTAACGTTGAGAACTGTTGGATTTGCGAATCTCCGTTAGATCAATCGATCGAAAACCCAACAGTGCTAGACCATTGTCACTTCACGGGTGTTTTCTTGGCTGGGCTCATAATGAATGTAACATCAACCGGAAACTTTTGAACTTCACGCCAGTATTTGCGCATAATCTTTCAAACTATGATCTCCACCACATAATGCTAGCACTTCAAGGAAGCAACATGAAAAACCGAGTTACAATAGTTCCAACCACAGATGAAAAATACATAGCACTCGAAATTGGAGTTATCATAAAAATGCGGTTAGACTAAAACAAAAAGGAACGACCAGTATACGAAAACCTAAGACTGCTGGACTCTTTTCGGTTCATGCCTTCGTCTCTTGACTCATTGGCTATAAATCTGCCAGCCGAAGCTTTCAAGTTGCTGGTGCAGCACTTCAGTGAATAGCCAGAAAGTGCTGTCGACAAGTTAAAGCAAAAAGGCTTCTTCCTTTACAGCTATATTGACAACTTCAACAAACTGGAGGAGTCCAAGCTGCCTCCGCGTTCTCTGTGGACCAACAGTTTACATCAGTTTGAAGTTAACGTAACACAAGAAGAATACGAGCACGCAGTAGAAGTATTTAAAATTTTTGAATGTAGTACTGTTGGTGAATACTACGACGTTTATCTGCAAACAGAGGTTTTTCTGTTAGCGGCAATTGTAGTCTGCTTCCGAAAGGTTTGTTACGAAACATATGGTTTGGACTGCTGCCAATACTATACTGCATCGAATCTATCAGGCGACGCAATGCTGAAAACTTGCAAAGCCCCCATAGAGTTGCTAACCCAGCGCCAGCACCTAGACATGGTAGAAAATCTGATCCGCGGAGGGATCAGTTCCGTTTACAGAAAAAGATTGGCAGTAGCCAACAATAAATATCTTGATAATTTTGATGCAGAGAATCTGTCAACCTTCATTATAATGATCGACGCAAACAGTCTTTATGGTGGAGTGATGGAAAAGTTTTGCTTACCACTCAACGAATTTGATTATTTCGATCAGGTATGGGATTCAGAAATTGAACCTGAACTAATCAACAAAATTCTAGAGACTGCAGATGGCAGTGATGTTGGCTACATCGTAGAAGTAGATCTGGACTATCCCGACTATCTTCACAATCTACACTCTGAATTCCCATTAGCACCAACAAAGGACAAAATTGATGCATACTGGCTGAGTGACTACCAACGGGAACTCCTTGAGCAGATGCAAGTGAACGCGCCTCCTTCGAATAAAAAACTTATTCAAACTCTTTTCCCAAAAACGAAATATACTCTGCATTATCAGACACTCAAGTTGTACGCTGAGCTAGGGCTGAAAGTAACCAAAGTTCATCGAGCACTTGCATTCAAACAGTCCAAATGGCTGGCACCGTACCTTCAGCTGAACACTCAAAAGCGCAAGGAAGCCCAGAGCAAATTTGAAGAGAACTTCTATAAGCTCATGGCAAACAGCGCTTTTGGGAAAACATGTGAAGGCAAACGCAACCGGATTGAAGTCAAGATGGTACGTGATGAACAAGAAGCCTTAAAATGGACTAGTAGACCTGAGCTGAAAACTTTTCAAATCCTTGCTGATGATTTGGCTACAGTAAGTCTCAACCAGACTGGAATTTTATGGGACAAACCTACAATTGTTGGAGCGTGTATCCTAGACCTCTCAAAAAAATTTATGAATGAGTTCTACTACAAAACCATGAAACAGAACTTTGACTGCAAACTGCTTTATTCTGACACTGACAGCTTTGTTTATGAGGTGCAAACAGAGGACTTTTTTGCAGATATAGAATCAAAACAATTGACACAGCTCTTTGACTTCTCCAACTTCCCAAGGAACCATCCACAATACGATGGAAGCAATGCAAAAGTGACGCTCAAGTTCACGGATGAAATGGCTGGTCGCACAGTTTCTGAATTTTTAGGTCTCAAGCCCAAGCTCTACTCGATCAAACTCTCCGATGGTAAATATTTCTTTATATACTCACCAGTTTTTCTTTTGCATATTTTACGAAGAGAAGACGTGAGAAGACGTAATCGATGGTTCAATCTTTTTCTAAAGTCAGTTTTTGTTGTCTAGTGGCTACAGGTGAAATCAGGTGTTCCATCTATGTTAAAAACTTTCACAGGTGATACGAAGCAGTCAGCTAAAGGGGTCACCAGAGACGCGCGGCAGAGAATGACTCATGAATTGTACAAGCAGGTTCTCTTGGGTGGAGAAACAGTACGCCTGCTAAATACAAGAATTGCATCAAGCAAACACCAGTTGATGACAGTTGTCACCAATAAAAAATCGTTGTCTGGATACGACGATAAGCGTTATATTTGCCAGGACAAATTAACAACGCTACCATTCGGACATAAGCAAGTGCTAGATGAAATGTTTGCCCGACAGATTATTTGCAATCCAGAGTGGGGTTCAAGCGATGAGAGTGACAACGAAGTCCTGGCAGAGTCTTCCATGAAACAGAGCCCACCGCCTACTCAGTACACTCCAAAAACAGAGCTGCAGGAGTTCTGGTCTCCGCCTGACCCAGGTCTCAACCAACGATCATACAGCGATGATGAACTTGAAGAGGACCTGATTGACTTTGAACTGTTGAGCGAGCAAGATGATTTCGACCACAACAGGTGCTTATTTATCGACGATGAATCTGAGGAATCAGATCGAAGTGAATGTTTTTGCGACATTTGCTCAACTTCATAAGTGTTTTTCCTCGAAAACCCTCCTGTTGCACCAAGAAAAAAATAAAAGTGTAGGTCAGACTCAAATCTAGATGAGAACAGCGTCCTCAATAATACCCCAAAAGTATTTTTGACAACCAAGAAAAAGTTTGAATTTGTCTCCAGTGATGACGGTGATATCCCTCAGAAACTCAGGAAGCATTCAGTATTTGACTTGGACTCTGATAGTGCTACACCACCATAAACTTATGATTCTATCTACCGATTATGACAATCATAAATGGGGTAATGTGGTTGTCTCCCTTCGGGTTGAGCCTGCATTCCGTAAATAAAAAAACTTAACTTCACTTCCCCGTGAAACGTTTTTTTCACAACACGACACTATCCAAATCATTACACAGATTACACAGGGATATGAACGAATAAGTTTTTTTACCCCTATACCCCTTTTTGAGAAAAGCTAATCATCGATTAGGTAGGCTGCAGGGGGGACCAGGTATGATTGAATAAGTTTTTTTAGCCCCTAAACCCCTTTTGAGAAATGCTAAGTATCGATTAGGTAGGCTGCAGGGGGGACCAGGTCTGAATGAATAAGTTTTTTTAACCCCTATACCCCTTTTGGAAACGCTAAGTATCGATTAGGAAGGCTACAGGGGGGACCAGGTATGAAAGAAAAGGTTTTTTTAACCCCCTATACCCCTTTTGAGAAATGCTAAGTATCGATTAGGTAGGCTGCAGGGGGGACCAGGTATGAGTGATTAAGTTTTTTTACCCCCTATACCCCTTTTGAGAAATGCTAAGTATCGATTAGGTAGGCTGCAGGGGGGACCAGGTTTGAATGAATAATTTTTTTACCCCCTATACCCCCTTTTGAGAAATGCTAAGTATCGATTAGGTAGGCTGCAGGGGGGAGTAGGTATGAATTAATAAGTTTTTTTAACCACTATACCCCCTTTTCAGAAACGCTAAGTATCAATTAGATAGGCTGCAGGGGGGACCAGGTTTGAATGAATAAGTTTTTTTACCCCCTATACCCCTTTTGCGAAACGCTAAGTATCGATTAGGTAGGATGCAGGGGGGACCAGGTATGAATGAATAAGTTTTTTAACCCCTATACCCCTTTTGAGAAACGCTAAGAATCGATTAGGTAGGCTGCAGGGGGGACCAGGTATGAATGAATAAGTTTTTTTACCCCCTATACCCCTTTTGAGAAATGCTAAGCATCGATTAGGTAGGCTGCAGGGGGGACCAGGTATGAATGAATAAGTTTTTTGAACCCCTATACCCCTTTTGAGAAATGCTAAGTATCGATTAGGTAGGCTGCAGGGGGGACTAGATATGAATGAATAAGTTTTTTGAACCCCTATACCCCTTTTGAGAAATGCTAAGTATCGATTAGGTAGGCTGCAGGGGGGACCAGGTATGAAAGAATAAGTTTTTTTACCCCCTATACCCCTTTTGAGAAATGCTAAGTATCGAGTAGGTAGGCTGCAGGGGGACCAGGTATGAATGAATAAGTTTTGTTTACCCCCTATACCCATTTTGAGAAATGCTAAGTATCAATTAGGTAGCCTGCAGAGGAATGGATGAATAAGTTTTACACCGTAAAAGAAACGCGCGAAAAAGTGCGCGTTGAGAATCAGGAGAAAAGCGTTTTTTCTTCGTTGTCATGGTATAGAGACGCGAAAAGCACATGTTCAAAGTTGCCTCCGTAGATCATCTGTGTTGATTGTAGCAATCTGTCATAATCTACCCTACAACTGATCTAAGTGTCTAAGTGAGCTCAGTGAGTGTTTGTGAATGATGGAGCGTGTTAAAAGTTTGTGTAATTTTCGCAATAGGGTTTCTCTAAACCAGCAGGGTCCGCTTCCTGATCATTGGAGTTGCCAAAGTCAAGAAGGCAAAGAGTTTACTGGCGTCAAGTGAGTACAGTTCCTGCTACTATTTAGACTGTTTATCTCAATAATTGTTTCTCCAGACAAGACTTTATAATAAATTCCCCAAAATATAGAAATCATGAACAATTAATTGTACAAACAGCAGCAGCATCTAATGAAGTGGAAAGAATAATTTCTTCCGAGGAGATTGGAAAAAATTTTAGAAAAAAGGTTGCCGTGAAAAAGATAGCTCCCAGCTTCTGCTCCCATACCCATCCTGCTCAGTACTTGCTCTCAGCTTTGCTCTCCGTTCTGCTCTACCCTCGCTCACAGCTTTTGATCCACCGCCCTGCTCCCTCCTCGCTCTCAGTCATGCTCTCCATGGATTGCTCTCGGCTTCGCTCAGCCTTCTGCTTCCCACACTGATCAGGGACGTTGCTTAAGACCCAATACACAAGATGTTTTTCACCAATACTCTTTATATGTTCAAGTTAAAACTCGCTTATGTAACCAGCAGGTAGCTTAGGATCCAATACACAAGTTATTTTTCACCAATACTCTTCATATGTTCAAGTTAAAACTCGCTTATGTAACCAGCAGGTAGCTTAGGATCCAATACACAAGTTATTTTTCACCAATACTCTTCATATGTTCAAGTTAAAACTCGCTTATGTAACCAGCAGGTAGCTTAGGATCCAATACACAAGTTATTTTTCACCAATACTCTTCATATGTACAAGTTAAAACTCGCTTAGGTAACCAGCAGGTAGCTTAGGATCCAATACACAAGTTATTTTTCACCAATACTCTTGATATGTACAAGTTAAATTGGATAGGCAATGGAAAGGATAGGACTCAATGCATATGTCTTTTTTCACCCTTGCAGCCTTTCTAGAATACACTAAGTGTTTATTGGAAAGGCACTGGATAGAATAGGACTCAATGCATATGTATTTTTTCACCCTTAAAGACTTTCTAGAATATACTAAGTTTTCATTGGATAGGCACTGGATAGGATAGGATTCAATGCATTTGTCTCTTTTCACCCTTACAGGCTTTCTAGAATATACTAAGTGTTTATTGGATATGCAATAGATAGGATAGCTAAAAATGCATATGTCTTTTTCCATCCTTACAGGCTTTTAAGAATACACTAAGTGTTTATTGGTTAGACACTGGATAGAATAGGACTCAATGCATATGTCTTTTTTCACCTTTAAAGGTTTTCTAGAATATACTAAAAACTCCTTGGATAGGTACTGGATAGGATAGGATTCAATGCTTGTCTTTTTCTCCCTTACAGGCTTTCTAGAATACGCTAAGTGATTTATTGGATAGGCACCAGACAGGATAAGGTTCAATGCATATGTTTTTTTTTCACTCTTAAGAGGCTTTCTTGCATTTACTAAGCATTTAATGGATAGGCACTAGATAGGTTAGGATTCAAGGTTAGGTCTATGTTTTTTTCACAATTGCAGGTTTTCTAGAATACGCTAAGTGTTTATTGGATGAGGCACTAGATAGGATAGCTAAGAATGCATATGTCTTTTTAACCCTTACGGGCTTTCTAGAAAACGCTAAAAAACGGTTTATTCCCACTAAAACTGTTTGTAGTTGCAAATGAAAATCGGCTAGGTGCCATACAGGGTTTTAATGGCCCGGGCACGAGTTGACTTTAAACCCGCCTTGTTTGTAGAAGCAAATCAAAAATTTTTTAGGTACACCACAGGTACCTTTTATAAAAAGAGCCGGTTTACTACTAGTGCCTCGAGTGTCAAATTATAATATGCTTTGAAACGAAACTACTGAAAAGTACCAGCAAGTCTGCTTAGGTGCCCTAGATTCATCTAGTGTCAAAGCAGTTATTGTTAAATGATCCTTTTTGTATATGTAGCCAAAAGTCCCTGAAATATTCTTTTCATACCTTAGACGTAAAAGTAAAAAAAAAATGCTTACAACCAATACTCTTATGAGTATAGGACAAAGTTTTTTTTCTAGCTCTGGTAGGTGTAATTCAAAACCCGACCAATCAAAAACTGATTATGATTCCTTTTTTCCCATTTTGACAAAGATATATGTCTGAACTGATGAAAACGGAGACGCCCACTTTTATTAAAGCTCATCATGATAAAAGAATCAGTAAAGCACCAGCAAAAATTGATCAGTTCTTCGAAAAAAACACAATTGAGCGAAAGCTTATCAGTTATTTGGAAAACACATCGCTGACAAGTTCATCACAAACACTTGACATCACCAGTAAAAGCTTATCAGTTTTTTGAAAAGTACCTTGACACTAAGTTTTTCGCAAAGGACTTGGCAGCTCTTGGTTTCTGCACTTTGCGCGGCTTTGAGATCATCCGTTTTTTTGATACCTGAGGCTGGGACAAGACCGCTAGAACCACACGTTGATCGTGTCGTCCTGAATTGTTTTCAGGGCACGCAACATTTGATGCATCCGCAACGCTTGGTACGGCCTGCTGAAACTCGGTTTCAATCACAGTAACATTCTCATCATCGTCAGAGTCCTCAATCACGATTGGCACCGGTCGAACCATAAGAACACAATTGGTACTGGGGCATGGAGTACTGCGTGTTTCTGGTTTGAGACATTTATCACAGTAGCACAAATCCATGATCCCATATCTGCGACAGGAGCGAGTCGTGACTGAAACATATTTTGATGAAAAAGAGTAATCTCTGATTACTTTCCACCCCAACCCCCGATGCCATGTTAATTTTCTGGAAGTCATTTCTCGTAACCACTTTGTTGTCAGAGTACCTTTGAAAACTATTTACGCACACTCCTTCGTGATGACATGTCAACTTTCCCTACGGAACGCTGTCACAAAAATATTCTTCTTACAGAGTACCCTCAGACAATTTATCCCCCCTCCCCGTTATCTTTCACCGAAACAGCTTATATCGCTAAATTGTGAATGGGTTTCAAATACTACCCACCCCACCCCACCCCCCATGAAATAGAAAACATGTCTTTATTCATTCATCCGGTCTGCTGGACACAAGATTAAGGGGTTAAAAACAGAATTCACCAACCGCAATTAAAGCCAAGAACTTGCTTCGGGAAAAAAAACATTGTATATAACTTACCAGTAGTCTTGACCATGTTCGCTTGCATGTTTTCCATTCGCTCTCAATTAAACACTGTCAGAAAAACAGACTTTAAGTCTGGAGGGTAGCTAAACGAATGAATGGTTTACAAAGAATCCAGTAAAAACAATAACTTTTCAAGTCTAGACTGATGAATCATGTCGCATTTTCACGAGAAACCTGGATCTTTTAACCCTCGGTTAAACTAGACGTCTTAATTTACCTACAACCAAGCAAAAACATTAAACATGAAGCGTAACATCACATAATAGACATAACATCAAAGAATGGATTAAATATTCTACAATTTAAATGTCAGCGGACAAAAGAACGCACATTAAATTAGCTAAAGAGTGTGCAAACTTTGCAAAAGTGTTAGCTTTAAAGACTGCAGCTGAATCAATTCCAACTGCTAGAACATAAGTTAGGAAAAGTATTCAGCTTCGTGCATGGTTCCTTGGCGCAGGGGTCAGTCCAATGAGCTTAATAATCGTAAGGTCTCGGGTTCGAATCCCGTCTTGGTCAGAACTTTTTGCAAATGTCCCCCCGTGCATTATTACTATACCACATATATATACTACTCATAATCAACCGATTGGAGACTACAGATTTTTTCGTTATGTGGAGAATGCAGTGTTATATTGAGGTCTTTACTTTGCCCCCCCCCCACCCCGAATCACCCTAGTCTAAAACCGACGGCTATCTTGCAAGATCTTGCAAGAGTCTTGCAAGATTACGCACCATCTTGCAAGATCTTGCAAGATTCTTGCAAGATCTTGCAAGATAGCCGTCGGATATGCAAGAATCTTACAAGATAAGCGTCGATCTTGTAAGATTCTTGCAAGATGGGCGTCTACACCTACCCCCTCCCAAGAGAAAAATGAACGAAAAAATCTCAAAAATTTCTTTGTCAAATTTCTCGTATGTTTTTCTGCGCTAGAGTTAATTTAGGATCTGTTCAATGAGACCTTCATTGTTGTGTGTTCATTTGTTTTTATATGAGGAAGAAATTAGAGCAAACGTGTGTGTCTTTTATTGACTCGAAGAGGAGTATTGAACAGGTTTTTACGATCTCTATAGGGTTTCTTAGCTGAAGTCATTACTTGAAACTTAAGCTTTGTTTATCAAACTGTGACTTTTGTTTTAAAACGCTGACTTCTGTTTTCCAACTATGGGCTTTAAAAAGAGCTGTAAATTAACTGATGGTAGTATTAAAAGGTTATTTCGAAAATTTATGATCCCATGAAAAACCAACTTTGCTAACCTACTCCCGTACCCCAACTAGCCCCCCCCCCCCCCCCCCCACAAAGACAAACACACACAAACACGCACACACAAACACACACACACACACAAATACACACGCATTGCCCCAACCGCGTCCCGCGTCCTTAATCAACCCCAACTCACACCTACCCCCTCCACAGCTAACCCCCCCCCACCACCACCACCACCACCACCACCACCAACTACCCCCTCACCTAACTACGCAAAATTCTAACTAAAAATTGATTTTTTTCTGACTGCATTTTCTTTTTTATTTCTTTTTTCAGATCTATTCTGTCTCGACCCCCTCCCCCTTCCCTCTCCACCTCAGTGGTAATATATATTTTATGACCCAAAGGCGCACGTGTATTATTTTAGCAAGATGCAGTGCGATATAACAACACATAATTTGAAACTCCGGGTCATAAAAAAACTGGTGGGGTTGGAACAGAACACATCAATTTCTCTTACAGCTGAAACAAGTGGGATTAGATGAGAGTTTTATTGCATGACTCTTCGAGTCGTTTCCAGTACTCTACCGGCTATGTTTTTTTAGCTAACGCAAGTTTGTTGATGACATAAACTTTGAATTTTTCCTTTTGAGAATTTAAATCTGTTTTTGATTTTTGACTTCTGCTTTCGAATATTGGACTTCAACAAAAGCTGTTTTTAATGCCGAGCAATTGAAAAATACTAGTAAAAATCAAGGCAAAGAGGTCAATATGAGAGTCTTCGATCCCATTTAAGCTACCCCACCCAAAACAACCCACCCATCCCTCAACCAAAACGCTCGACACACACACAAGCGCCCCTCGACGCCAACCTACCCCCCACGTACCGGCCAACAACCAGCCAACCCCCCCCCCCCTCCTCCCGCCTTCTCACTCCACACTTACCAGCCCCAAGCCCCACGTAACCCCCTGCCAACCCCCCAAAACCTACAAAAGCCCCCTTCGCCTACCCCCTCTGCCACCAAACCCAAGCCCACCTAACTCCCACTATAAACCCCCATTTGACTAAAATTTGTGTCTCCACTTTTTGAAACACTTTGTGGTTTGTTAGTTTAACCTTTTTTTGTCGTCCAAACTTTTTTTATGTTTTGATTTTGATAAAGTTAGGTTAAAGATTTTTTTGCGGGACTCTTCGAGTTTTTTTCGCTATTCTACTGGCTATGATTTTTTAAGCTAACGCAAGTTTGTTCATGACTTGAACTTTGACTTTTTCCATTCGATAATTTATCTCTGTTCTCTGTTTTTGATTTTTGACTTCTGTTTTCGAACAATTGACTTCAACAATAGCTGTTTTTTAACGTATAGATATTCGGAAATACTGGTAACATTCAAGGGGTCTATGGAAACATAAAGTCTATTTGAGAATTTTCGATCCGATTAAAACTACCCCCATCCCAAACCTAACCCATCTCTCTACCTACCTCCCTACACACACAAGACATTCTTGCCACCAACCCCCCCCCCCCCCCTGTACCGGCCAGTCCCCCCTCCTCCCTCCCCCAAGCCCCACGTAACCCCTCGCAACCTCCTGCCTCAACCCCCCAAACCTACGAAACCCCCCCCCCCTTCACCTAATAATCCTCCATCAAACCCAACTCCCAACTAACTCCCCCTCCGAACCCCCATTTTGAATTAAAATTTATGCCTGCTCTTTTTGAAACATTTTGCGGCTCGTTAGTTTAAAATTCTTTTTGTTGTCCCGTCTTTTTTGAAGTTTTGATTTTGGTAAAGTTAGGTTACAAATTTTATTGCACAATTGCTCGAGTAGGTTCCGCTATCCTGGCTATGGTTTTTTTTAGCTGGTCATGACGTGAAATTTGACTTTTTTTAACATTGACTTCTGTTTTAGAACGTTGGCTTCTGTTTTTCAACAATGTACTTTAAAAGTAGGTTAGTTTGTAAAGTAAAGTAATTAAGAAATGATGGTAGTGTTCAAGGTCAAAAGGTTTTTAATAGCCGCACAGCGAAAGCTGGGGTTATTATTGGCCTTCTCTTGGTTTTTTTATTCTGTCGTTAAGATTTTGGTTACAACCATATGACGACGTCAGAGCCACTTAAAATCTGTTTTGTTCATTCGTTCATGCAGTTTCAACTCAAGCAGGTGTGTGACGTCATTTCCCACTCTTGCTGGAGTGAGTTTTGTGTTCATTCGCGTGATTAAGTTTTTTGTTTACACATGACTTACCTCACTCTCAAAAACGAATTCCTCACTTTGAAATTGAGTTTTCTTTACTTTAATTCAAAAACATAAGGTCAAATGAATGTTTTTTAGTCTAAAAGAAGGATATCTAAGATCAACTAAAAGAGGCAGCAATAAATTATACAGGTTCTTAATCAAAAAATAACACCTCATCCGTTAATGAAAAGTGTAATTGTTTTGGTCTGTCTTTTACTGTTTGATCGACACTTCAGATGTACCAAGCTATTGCGGCTATTTTCTGGCAAATCTGCGAGTTATGTTTTTGAGAATCTTCGATCCCTTATAAGTCCAACCTTTCTAAACTATCCCTCCCCCCCCCAGCTAGCCCCCCCCCCCCCACCACACCTTGCATCCCACACCGTGACCCCCCCCCCCCACACACACACACACCTACACCCACCCCATACCTTAACCACCCCCCCCCCACACACACACACACACCCACACATACACACCCACACATACACACCCACCTACCCACATCTCTCACTAAAAATTGATTTTTTCACACTGTATACTACTTTTTTATCTCTTTTAATAGGTAGGGTGAAATAGGAATTTTTTATTGCACGACTCTTCGAAGTGTTTCCTGAGTCGTATCGGTCATTTTTATTTTTTTTTTCGCCTGACCGTTTTTGCGTTTTCCATCAAAATTAATCTTTGACTTCTCAGGTGAATTTTTGCCCACTTCTTCTTGATTTTGGTGGGATTTCAATTGCTCTCAAAAACACTCCAAAATAAAAATTTCTGTTCAAGTCAAGTTCCTGATAGCCGATTTGTTAATGCCTCTGTCGAAGTGACGGAATCGGACTCAAGTGGTCAGGATTCGGAAACGAACCGTGTCTAATGGTTTTGCATTAGTAAAAAAATTTATTTAAGCTACAGCCCTTGAAATATATTGCCCCGCCTGTCATTCGAGAACAGTTTTTCCGACCTTAATCGGTTTATTCTTTCATTCCAATTTTCGAAGACGAACAATTGTTCTATCTCCATTTTAGCTAGAATTTTCTATATAAAAAATTTCTATGTAAAACATTGTTGTATATGACCATATAACATTGACTGAGAGCAAAAATTGACGTATAATGTAGTCAGAAGGTAATCAATTTTGGTGGATTGCCCCTTGAGCAGATTGGACTACTTAGTTTCGCAAAAACAAAAACCTTGGATTGTGTAAAGGGTTTTAAAGTTATATGCGAGAAATTTGCTTGTAACTTCTAAAGATCATTGATAGTAGCTTCAGAGAGTAGCAAAAATTTTTCGGATCTTTTCCGTTTGTGCCCCCCCCCCTCCAGTACGTGATGCACCCACCAATTACAGAGCACGTGTCAGTACATAGTAAATTATTATGTCAAAATATAAAAATATAATGTGTCTAGGGGTTGCAAATAATATGCACCCGTTAAGCTGGAGGTGCACAAAAGGAAAGATCTAATTTTTCTTATAAAAAAGTTTATTCTATTCTTTGGCACCCAACTTTGTAATACATATTGCACTTCTGCGGGTTCTGGTGGATCACCAGGCGATGCCGGGGAATCACATAAGTGGTAACTGAGCAATAAAAATTTAAAATTTATAAATTAAACTTGCAGGAAATAAGATGCATGTTTCCTGATAATTATACAAGGATCGTATTTGAATTTTCAGTAGTCATTCATGGTCATATATATGATTTCGTTGGTTTGCTTTGCCCATATCCTGTTCCCCAAACCCGCCTCTGCGGTTCCCCTCACCCTCGCACAGAGTGGGTGTACAACATTTTGAAACTCCACTCATAGGACGTGTTTTTCATTCATCATAGTGCGCTATATAACAACACATACTTTAACTGGTTATCGAAAAAAAAACCCGTAAGGTGCCACAGAACAGATCCCAATTGCCAATTGCTTTACGAAAGGACCCAAAAATCCTGAATGTTTGTATATTATGATGCTATAAGTGTATAGTAGACTACTACTATTACCGCGTATCGAGTTACTAATAGATTGAGTCGAGGCCTAGTTAAACTATTAATAACGATCATCAAAAGTATTTTTTGTGCTTAATTTTCGTTGTTTTTTGCATTCATCAATATAACTGTTGTACAAACAAGACTGATCATTGATACTGTAGAAGGATATGTGAGCTGTCCAGTTGCGCTACCTTATATGAGACACTTTGTATTATCGGCAGAAGAGAACTGCTGGTACTACTGTGTAATCTCTCGAAGAAAAAACTTCAACAGACCAGACCCCATATGATAACTTTTGTAGCTTGGGGTAAAAACAATGCGTTTTCCGCCTAGATGGGAAGAAGGAAAGGAACCCTCTGCTGGGATTCAAGTTGCCACTTCCACTTCCGGCAACCGACGCAGATGCATTTTATGCAAAACCAGAGGCCGGCTACCAGACCACCCGCTACCCATTTTCTGGAATCCAAAACCCAGAAGCGGCCAGAATAAAGGCTATGGAGCATAATAGAGACATAAAGAAGCGCCATAGTTGCCCAGACGAATTATTTCTGCACAATTTCAGGGACTGGCTTACCTTTGGAACAATCCATAATGGAAAGCATGATGATGTGAGTTTGTTATCAGGAGCGAAAAGAGCCCTTGATAACCCGGATTTCAACTTATTCAGTAACCGGTCTTCTTCCCATTATCACGGGAATAAAGACATATGGAGGTCCATTGAGGTCGTCCATGACCACATACACCTGGCTGTTGGTAAGTCTTTCATGCATGTCCCACTATACCCCCTTCACCCCCCCCCCTTCATCCTCCTCTTCCTCCTCCGGCTAAGTGGTCTTATAAGGTATAGTGAATGAATACTATTGAGTACATTAGAATACAGGAGAAGAAAACCAGATTTGCTTTGAAAAAAAACGTGAAAAATTGAACGCATCAAACAAAATTGACACAGGTTTAAAATTTTTTGGGTCAACTTCACATGAAATTGAAATTTTGTAATTTTTGTGATTTTATTAATAGCCGCCGTCAGCCTATCAAGAACAACTACATATGCTCTCTTTTTTTACGAACCAACCTGCTGAACAACTTTTAAAGGAAGGAGCGAGTTAAGTCAGATAAATAATAATTTTTCGTTAAGCCTTATGCTGTGGGAGATAGCGAGAGAATAGTAGGTGAAGATATATTTTAATCAAGATCGGTTTTTTCAGACCAATTTTTAATAATTTTTTTAATCATTTTTAAAAGTTTTTTTCATTTTTGAAGTTATTTGATAGTTTTGAGCTTTTGATGCCTCTTTCCATATTTTATTGCCATATGGTTCAGCGGAAGTTCAATGAATGCATAGTAGATTTTTCGAAGCATGTTATGTAAAAACTTTGCAGAAAATGTCAAACTTTGTTGTGTTTTTGCTTTTCCTGGCGTATTTCAAAATTCCAACCTCTCAACTGTTTTTATTGTCATTAATTTTTGTTATCAGTTTGGCTAGACGAAGAGTAAACTGGGTTCCGTCAAGAAGATTCAGCCTGTCTCTTCTTATGTAACCTTTTTTTTGTTGATTTTCGAGTATATTTCGAGCTTTCAGTGGACTTTTTGTCCATGAATAGCCATTTTAGCTTACAAAAAATCAGATAAGTTTATCGTCAGGTAGGTTTGTAGGGTTTCTTCTATTGGTTAAACATCTTTTCAGAACTTTATCAGATCTTAACTACAATGACATTCTTTTGCAAGTTCTAATGCGTTCATTTTTGGCGACTATAATTTGAAGAGTCTCAATTTTTTTTCTATCTCAGACTTGTATTTCATTAAATTTTTAACGAGTTGAAATGATCTAAGTTACGAATTCCACAAAAATTATAAATTAATCACGCCCTAGTTGAGTAATTTTTGGTTTTTAAACATATGAAAACGTCGGTATCGTCCATCTTTTATAGCTAAAAACGGCAAAATTTTCTGTGATTTTATCGTCAGTATCGTCGTTTTTGTTCGGTACTCAACATAAAAAAGATTCGGTATAATCGTTTTCTAAATATAAAACATATTTGGTATCGTCGTTTGTAAACGCAAGTGAGATTCGGTAACTTTTAGACAAACACCAGGATTTTTAAACTCCGGGTCTGAAAAGCAGATTAGTGCAGCGGACTGAACATTTAAAACGATCGGCACTGTGCGTTTTGAAACGCAACCAATCGTCAGAAACTTTGCATGCAAACTCCAAGAAAGTTTGTCAAAACTTAGTGAATGCGAATAAATCACCAGAATTCTCCTCGATATTCAACAATTACGTTACATTTTTGAATCCAAATTTAACCAAGAAATTTATACTCGCCCATTTGTTTATGCGAATGAGCTAAAAAGAAGAATTTTCAATGAGTTTGCACATTCTTTCAAAAAATTTTTCCGGGAAGAACGCTTGAAATTCATGCAAAAAACAAATCATAACGTTTGACTACATTAAACACGGAAAAAAAATCCAATGGAAAATAAATGAATTTTCTTACGTCTAAAACTGAACATACCGACTATCTCTTACGTATAAATACCGAACAAACCGAATCTTCTAAAACCAAATATACCAAATCTTCGGTTCTGTGAGCAACTTGGTAAAAATGCAAGAAGTAAAGTCAATCGAAATTGTTATTGCTGGCGCTGAATTAATTGAAGAACATTAAAAAAGAATGCCTAAGTTTTTCTAACTTTAAGAAATGTTCTTTGTGGTCCGCCGTTTCATCAGTTACGTTATATTTTCGTTATTACAATCTAGTCACCTGTCGTTGGTTTGTCTCAGGAATTATATGTTCGTTGGTTTGTTTTTACTTTTTTGATTTACGCAAGCTCAATTTCGCTTGCATTAACCAAAGAATCACAATCAATGAGACTCAATGTACAAAGAATTAACGCTTTAATTTATCGAAGTTCCTTAGAGTAGACTGCCAACTGGTATCATTTTTAGCGTACTGTCCTTCAATTTGAAGATTGTAATTACAAAAAATTAACTTAACTGTTGAAACTGCGGACTAAAAAGAACACTTCTTAAAGTTAGAAAAACTTAGGAATTTTTTTTGATGTTGTTCAATTAATTAACTGTTGAAATTTAGAGGATTAAATGTAAAATAAAGAGGAACTCTTCAGCTCTTATCCCTAATTGTAGACGATGGGAAAGCGTGTCAATCTCTGTACTAAACTTTTATCAATGGAATCAGTGTTAGCAAACATCTAGAGACCGGGATAAAGGTACTGTTGATACCCGCAGGTGGTTATACCCCGGCTATTGTTGATCCCCAATCAGGAGATGTTTATTTCGGGGATATTGAGGGTGCAAATGGAGACATGGGGGACAATGAGACTGCGGCCTTCGACCCAATATTCTTCGTGCACCATTCCAACATTGATAGACTGTTCTGGGTGTGGCAGAAGAAGTGGGGACGCATGAATGTAATCAACATCTCTAAAGACTTAGAAGGTATGTTGAATGAACATAAACATGTCTACAAAAAAATACCAGCGGTGGCAATCACGTTTCCTTTTGGTTTGCAAAATTTTTGAGTACAAAAACTTGTAATCTTGTAAACTTGTAAATCCTAATACACTACGATAACTATTAAGAATTTTAGCGAGTTTTTCACCACTTGACAAGACTAAATGAAATTGCTGATTCAAGGGAAAACTGCTGATAAATAACAAGAGAAAATAAATAAGATACAAAAAAATCTTTGTAGAATTTGTAGATGTATAAAGTTTAAATAACGTCAAAAATGGTAAAATTTTAAGTAAAATATTCATTTTTGTGACAATTCCTTCCCAGCCGTTCAAAAAGAGATGCAATTTTCATTTGTGATGGTTCTGGCCGCAAATATTGTGCTTCTTTTGAAAATACGTCTTTCAAGGCTCAAAAAACATTTCATTGATATATTTCCTTTCTCTTCTCTCTGCTAAGTCAGTGAACAGGGCGATTTGCGATAGATTGCCTTTGAACAGGAGATGGAAACAAAATGTAAACTTTTGTGAACGATAGTGAAAATAATATAAAAATGACATTAAAGTTGTCTCTGGAAAATTTCTGGTAACGCAAACCAAAATCAAATAATTGATTGATTAGAACTACTAATACTAGATGCTAAAGGTAGTCATGATGATTTATATGAAAAATGCTTATAATAGCAAATGAAGTACCAATACAGTAAAAAAAAACAATGGTCAATTTAAATTTTGAATTTAAATTAAATATTGAAGAAACTTGGACCGCAGATAATATAAGATATCTCATATGTCATCCTTGGTTAAATATACTCAAGATTATATATTCATATCAAAAGCTATTGCTATTTTTACAAAAAATAAATTGAACAGTACAAGAAAAAATTAACGAATACGTTTAGGATATTGTTATCAGTCAGGTGAACAAAAATTATAGGTAGGTAGATAGCGGTAAAAAAAATTCAACAAGGAGGCTGAGTAATGTGCGAATAATGTTCTGACCCTGCTCATCCACATTCTTGACTTAATTGGCTACCAAATGATGAAGAGATAGAAAACTTTCGAAAACATACCTATCATTCAATGAAAAACGAATGAAATCGGATAATGCCACGATAGAGAGCCGATGAAAGTTGATTATAATAGGAATACTATCCTATGCTTCCTTAGAAAAGATATGGGACCTGTCCCCAATGAGACGGCCTAACAGGTCAACCAGAAAGAGCAAATACGTGCCAAGTCCAAAGGCCCTACCATTTGTGAAAACAATTAAGTTACAGTTATTATTGTCATTAGATATCAACAGTGCTCATTACAAATAAAGTTGTTCATTTATATCTACATAGGAAGCAATTGTGACATGTAATTATCCGATGTTCGATTATGCAAAACTTCAATGCCAATGGGATCAATGATTATTATTATAATTTAAAAAGAAACCAAAAATCCTTTGAAGAAAAACAAATATATAAAAATCAAACATTTTTTGAAATCTCGTAGTAACAGTTGTAACAAAGCTGAGAACAAATGTTTGAAACTAAAACTGTTCTATGGACTTCGTTATAGCTCACTGGAAACGGTTTGTGACTTGTGTTTAAAGACATTGACTTACAAATCAACCGAGGAACTATTTAAAAAAGACGAAGCTCAGAAACCCAAATTTATATTTGAAAACAATTTGTTTCAAAAAAAAGAAAAAAAAACAGACTTAGAATTACAACAAAAAGCGTTGGATTGAGTTTCAACTTCTCAATAAGCCAATTTTACCTGTTAATAATAAGACAAAGTCACCAGCCCCCCCCCCCCCCCCAAAAAAAACAAATACCTAAAGAAGCAAAAACTTCAAACAATTTGTTTTGACATGACACTGTTAAAGGCACTATAATCATAAAACTTTCCTGCAAAAACTGTTAATCATCATTTTTCATCCATTAAAGAGCCCTCCTATTAAAAGGACTCTATAGACAGGACAACAAAAAGAAACCCAAAATTTGAACAGGATAGAATCTCGATGCCTACATTTTAAAAGAATTAGTAACAAAACCAAAGTCGCATCCAATAAAACATTAAATAAAAAGAATTATCCTATGCTTCCTTAGAAAAGATATGGGACCTTTCCCCAATGAGGCAGCCTAACAGGTCAACAAGAAAGAGCAAATACGTGCCAAGTCCAAAGGCCCTATCATTTGTGAAAACAATTAGGTTACAGTTATAATTGTCATTAGATATCAACAGTGCTCATTACAATTAAAGTTGTTCATTTATATCTACATAGGAAGCAATTGTGACATGTAATTATCGGATGATCGATTATGCAAAACTTCAATGCCAATGGGAACAATGATTATTATTATAATTTAAAAAGAAACCAAAAATCCTTTGAAGAAAAACAAATATATAAAAATCAAACATTTTTTGAAATCTCGTAGTAACAGTTGTAACAATGCTGAGAACAAATGTTTGAAACTAAAACTGTTCTATGGACTTCAATATAGCTCACTGGAAACGGTTTGTGACTTGTGCTTAAAGACATTGACTTACAAATCGACCGAAAAACTATTTAAAAAAGACGAAGCTCAGAAACCAAATTTATATTTGAAAACAATGAGCCAATTTTACCTGTTAATACTGAGACAAAGTCACAAGCCCCAAAAAAACAAATACCTAAAGAAGCAAAAACTTCTAACAATTTGTTTTGACATGACACTGCTAAAGGCACTATAATCATAAAGTTTTACCTGCAAGAATTGTTAATCGTCATTTTTCATCCATTAAAGAGCCCTCCTTTTAAAAAGACTCTATAGACATGACAACAAAAAGAAACCCAAAGATTGAAGAGCGATTACTTTTCATGAAACTAAATGGTCGAAGCAATCAGCAACAACGTGTTACCAAACCTAAAAAACGTTTGAATTAAAAAAGTAAATGAGACTGCTAATTACTGAGAATGAGCTACATGGTGACAAAAAGGACAGCAAAATTTAAACAATTGGATTTTTTTTTATTTTTAAGTCATCAAAAACAAACAGTTATAAACTGATATCTCTAGCCAAGTTGAGTTATACGTCTTGGGGAAGCCTTTTATCCTTATTGTGTGAATGGGGCTCAATAGAGAAAAAAAGAGACAGATATAGGTAAAATAAAAGAAACCACAAAAATTTGCGAGATGACTTTTTCTCAGCCCAAAAAACATAAACTTTAAAAAACACTTAAAATGTCCAGATACGCTTTTTCCCGTTGTTGTGCTTTTCCGCTACAGAGCTTTTCTTTAATTGGACATGCCAAAAAAGCAATAAATTGACAAGGAAACAAAATGAAATCATAAAAAATGCAATTTTGATCACTCGTATTAAAATTGTAATATTGAAAACTCATATTACCAAATTAAAGAAACCAATAGTTGAATATAAAACCATTGCCGACAATTATTTATAACTAACAGAAAGTTGGTTTCCTTCTTCTTTTCACTGACACTGCGCCCAAGGGTGAGAGCAATAGGATAAAATAATGGCAAAGTTCATAAATTCACTGATGTTTACTCAAAACAGATATATTCAAATTTATAACAGACATTAGACAACAAGTTAAAAAAATGTATAGGTTACTTTTTAACTTGTAAAGCTATCTGGATCTTTGATTGGGGACACTAAATCATTGGGCTACAAAAGTATAAGAAAGGAAAGCAAAACGCAAGAAGTCCATAGAGTTTTTACGAAAACAATTAGTCAGAGCCATAAAACCCTGAGCTTTACTCTGAAACCACAATATAATATCGTTGGATCTCGTTTATTTTAAATAGTGTCTGTCCTTAATTGAGACCTGATTTTAAATTATTCTCAGTAACTTACATTAAAAGCACTTACATAGCGGAAATATTTTTTAATATGAAGGTCGTGCTGCAAAAAATTCTAAAACAAATTCATCATAAGGATTTAAGATGATATCAAGATCAGCCAAGATATTGCTGCGCGTATAACAAAACAATCAATTGATGAAAAAGTTGTGAAACAGACGAATTTTGTACAAAATTTATCAGGTTGTAAAAAAAATAGTGCATTTTTGTATAATTATCGAGTTAAAATTTGCAACAAAATGTCGAAATCATAATTCCAGAAGACTCTTAAAGCCAGCGGGAGTAAAACTAGCTCTTCTTTGAGCTTAGGATAAAATTGGCCGCAGATTGAAGGTGTCGACTTCTAGCAAATTTAAAGCAAGTCTGAACTTTGAAGAAGTTAGCATGAATTCTAGCCAAAAAACACGGGTTGTGACCTGCGTTTAATGACATTGAATTACAAATCGACCGAAAAACTATTTAAAAAACATGATGCTTAAAAACCTAAATTTATATTTGAAAACAATTTTTTTCAAAAGACATTGCAGACTTAGAATTACAAAAAAGAGCGTTGGATTGAGTTTCAACTATTCAAGAAGCCAATTTGACCTGTTAATTATGAGACAAAGTCAAAAGCCCCCGAAAAAACAAATACCTAAAGAAGCAAAAACTTCAAACAATTTGTTTTGGCATGGCACTGTTGAAGGCACTATATTTATGAAATTTTACCTGCAAGAACTGTTAATCGTCATTTTTCCTTCATCAAAGAGCCCTCCTTTTAAAGGAACTTTTTAGACTTGACAACAAGAAGAATCCCAAAAATTGAACAGCATAGAAATCTTGATTACTTTTATGAAACTAAATGATCGAATCGATCAGACACAATTTATAACCAAATCTAAAAAAGTTTGAATTATCAAAGTAATTGAGACTACTAATGAGTGAGATTCAGCTACATGTTGACAAAATTGCAAGCAAAAATTAGACAAATGAATTTTTTTTATTTGAAAGTCATCAAAACAATCAGTCAATCAGTTATCAACTGAAATCTCTAACCACGTTCAGTTATACGTCTTGAGAAAACAATCTAGCGTTAGTGGGTATATCGGGCATAATAGCGAAAAGAAAGACAAACAAAGGTAAAATAAAAGAAATCACCAAAATTTGCGAGATGACTGTGTCTCGGCCCAAAAAGCATAAACTATTAAAAAAAATTAAAATGTCCAGATACTCTTTTTTCCATTGTTGTGCTTTTCCCCTACAATGCTTTTCTTTAATTGGACATGTCAATAATGTGATAAGGCGACAATGAAACAGTATGAAATATTAAAAAATGCAATTTTTATCGAAAATATAAGAAAAATTGAAAACGCGTACTACCAAAATAAAGAAACCAATAGTTGAATATAAAACCATTGCCGACATTTATTTATAACTAACAGGAAGTTGGTTTCCTTCTTTTTTCAACTGAGACTGCACCCGAAAGTGAGAGAAATAAGATAAAATAATGGGAAAGTTCACCGATACTTTCACAAAACAGATTTATTCAAATTTATAACAGACACGAGATAACAAGTTAAAAAACATAAGTTCATTTTGAACTTTGTAAAGCTATCTGGATCTTTGATTGGGACACTAAGTCATTGGGCTACAAAAAGTATAAGAAATGAAAGCAAAATGCAAGAAGTCCATAGAGTTTTTACGAAAACAATTAGTCAGAGCCATAAAACCCTGAGCTTTACTCTGAAACCACAATATAATATCGTTGGATCTCGTTTATTTTAAATAGTGTCTGTCCTTAATTGAGACCTGATTTTAAATTATTCTCCGTAACTTACATTAAAAGCACTTACATAGCGGAAATATTTTTTAATATGAAGGTCGCGCTGCAATAAAATCTAAAACAAATTCATCATAAGGATTCAAGATGATATCAAGATCAGCCAAGATATTGCTGCGCGTATAACAAAACAATCAATTGATGAAAAAGTTGTGAAATAGATGAATTTTGTACAAAATTTTTCAGGTTGTAAAAAAAATAGTGCATTTTTGTATAATTATCGAGTTTTGACAAAACAGGAACACAAAAACAACAGGTAAATCGAGGTAGTAATTTCTATAATAGAAATTATCAATCTGTACAAAAAATCATTGAACATCTATTGATTTAAAACTTAGTTTCATAGAATTTCAATGGGACGTTGTCACATAGAATTGATAGACAATTGATAAAAACGGTGTTTTTAATTGGATGCTGTTTTTAAAAAATGATTGGGTAACATAGAAACAAATAATGCTAATATACTCTTTACAATGAATATGAATACTTTTGATGCATCTAAAAACCACGAGAGAGTTAGGTTCTATGTTAAAACTAATTTCAAAACTCCCAATTTAAAAGTTGTCAATTATTTTAGAAATTTTAATAGCCGTAACTTCTTTTCGAAGTGAAATAATTTCACTTGGTACTGAGTGTTCTTTAAGGTAACCAATTTATAGAAGTTAAGCCCACCAACAAAATAAATTGAAAATAAAAGGTGACGTAATTTAAGGAAAAAATTAAAAATTGTTAAAATCTACATTTACTTTCAAAACTAATAACAATATTTCACATTGGCTTGAGGTCAATGAAGCTCGTTCGCAAAAAATTTTCTGATCTCAACAACAAGAATAAAATTAACAGAGCATTCAAACAAGAGCAAAAAAAACCATGTCATTAACTAATTTCTACCTACGTCAAACGATACCCAATTTACTGTATATAAAAAGACTGGGATCATAATTTTTTAACACCAGATACAAAATTAGTTATCCTAGTAGAAATATGAAAGATCTGCGTTAAAAAAGAGTTTCAGGATATCACTACTTTTATAATACCCATCTATGAAACAACGGTGCTTGACGAACAGCAGACAACATTTCTGTGCATACAAAATATAACTAAACTATCAACTCAAGTAAAAGAAAAATAAAAAATAACAATTTAATGTTGTAATAAAGTAGAATTTAAAACTACAAGAGAGTATACTATTCATGCTCGCGTGAGTCAATTCGTATAGCTCTTAAGAACGCTCTGTAATTTTCAAAAAGAGACAGGACCATAATAATTTTCATTAAGTTTTGCATAATGAATTTTTTCTGATTCAGTACTGAATTTGTCTTAGCGGTAAGTACGGGTATTAAAAAGATTTATCATGATGAAAAAAATTATATGAGTGTATTTGATTATTTTGTGTTGCTCTGGGCACCCCCAATTATCATTACTCTCAGCTCTAACATTTTAAACAATTTTCTTTTCATATTCTTAGCAAATCAGTTATATAAAAACTGATTTTTAGCTAATTTTTAAACGCTATCCCACTGTCTGATGATACCCATTAGAGTGTGAGTTTCTGCTATAAAATCACGCGAGTACCATTTTCTGTTAATCATTGTTGATAACAACTATTTGAGTGCAATTTAGTTTGAAGTAGTTGAGAGTTAGTTTCATTCCTGACCACAGATTTCATTATCGCCAAATTGGTGATCTTTAGGAAAACCACGTTAGCTTAAATATTGACACCTGTCAGAGTATCTAGTAATGCCAATTTAATTTTCTGCCTCGATACACTGTCAATTTTTCTCTGGAATACATTTTTCTTTTCAAAAACCTTAAGCATCCAGAATAAACCATGAACCTCTGAGGAGAAATTTCCACACATACCAAAATAAGAAAGTGCGAATGCATGAAAATTGAGCTAACTTGAGAAAAAGCCCGGAAAAGACTTGGAAAGGAACCACAATTTTTTCGGTCCAAATTATGTACCGGTAGATTCAGGGTTGACTCTTTGGGTTTGTATAATTAATTTGATATCGAGTTGAAAAATTTCTTATTTATACTATGTTTTTCTATATTTTAATTTAGTCCCTTAGTCCAACTCGGACGATTATCTTGCTCCAGATGGTTATATTGCAAGACCTTGTAATAAGATGACCTTCTCGTATGACTCCTGCAGTAGTTGTATAAATGTTACCAAGGTTTAGGTGCGCGACCCTAGACCGCTCTGATCAGACATTTCCCAGATTTTGCCCTCTTATCAGCTCATCGTGCGACCCAAAGCCCTCTGATCAGACCGTAGTGCGACTCAAGAAAATGTGCGACCATAGTGCGACCCAAAAGACCTCTGATCAGATTGTCGTGTGACCCAAATATTTCGTGCGACTCTGGTGCGACCCAAAAATTTGTGCGACTTTAGTGCGACCAACGCTCCCTCTAATCAGACCATTTCTGAATACATGTTATAATCCGTTGTTATTTGTTTAAATTATTCAATTCAAACCTATGTACTACTCAACTTAAAATTTAATAATTTAGTATATCTTGTTAAAGTTAGGACAAAACTAACTGATAAAAATACTAACCGAAAGTCATTTTGAAGTGCCCGCAACTTCTCTATTGAGTCATCAAAAACAGTGATAAAAACTGCAGTCAAATAAATATTGTCAGTTAATGCTCTGTGGTCAGATTTTGGGGCAACTTATGTCCAGACTTTGGTCTCTGATCAGACCGTAGTGCGACCACTGTCCAGACTTTTGTGCGACCTATGATCAGACTATAGTGCGACTTTGCCCTCTGATCAGTCCGTAGTGCTACCATTGTCCAGACTTTTGTGCGACCTATGGTCAGACTATAGTGCGACTTTGCCCTCTGATCAGACCGTAGTGCGACCATTGTCCAGACCATCGTGCGACCCAAACGTTTCCCAAACCATGTATTTTGGGTTGCACCACGTCACCAGTGTGCGACCCATATGGTCTGATCAGAGCAGTCTAGAGTCGCGCACCTAAACCTGGGTAACTGTCCCTTCGCAAGACTCTTGTAATATAACTCTTTTGAGCAAAGGACGCTTATCTTGTAAATTTGCTAGTCTTACAAAATAACCATCTTTTTCAGGAAAACAAATGAAATATTGTTTTGAAAAACAGAAATGGTCACGATAGGTCTATTGAGTATGATTAATGACAGACGTATGAACAAAAAATATTATATAAAATATATCAACCAATCTTTTTAAACATTTTTATGCTCATTTACCCTTTTGAATCTTTGTTGGCTCATTCAAATCTTTAAAAACACTTTGAGTCATTCAAGAAATTTTAAAACTTTTTTCGTGTTCTAAATGTAGTGTTTCAACCTTCTCGTTTAATATACTTCTAGATAAAACTCCGTTTAACAAGATATCAAAGCAGCGCTGTCATCCGATAGCCATTACTTTTAGTAGAAACTTTCTCTGCCTGTGATTCTAGTTGTAGACCTTAAATATCCAAAGTAAGCAAGTTGATCTGTCAACATTGAGTTATTTAGCTTTACTACCTACATGCCCCCGCCCCCTCCCCACCTACTTGAAATCTTTGGAAAACTCTAGTCCTCAAAGAGGCTCGTGAATATACATACATACTCAGGGGTAGTTGTCCCTCTGTTTCCGGAACGTAAACACACCGTGGCGTTTTTTGTCGTGTCGTTTTTTGGGTAAGTTTTTCTTCTTGTCTTATTCATGACCTTTTCTATCTATCGCTCGTCTTCTCTTGTTTGTCAGACTGTTTTTTTTAAATTCTCGCTAAATTAAGACGGTTATCTTGAAAAGTTCTTGCAAGAAAGAAGGTTACTTAGAAAATTGTTGCGAGAAGAACAGATATTTTTAAAGAGTTGTGTCAACAGAAGGCTATTTTGCAGGATCTTGCACGAATATGCTACGACGATATACAAAAATGTTGAAAGGAGGAATGCAAAATCTGGCCGTAATCGTCGTTCAATCTTAATAAAATACTCTAGGCGAAAAATTATCTGCAAATGTTTCTTTTTGAGCTGCATATTTAAGGGGCCGATTTAATCAATCATTTTTGTTCATCTTCCTGTCTCGGATTTCACAAGTATTTTCCTCATTTCTGTCGAAATGCTCCAGATCCTGGTGTGACTCCAGAACAGAACCAAGGTCCAACTGTGCACCAGACTGGGAAGCAGGTACTGGACTTGGATACCGGTCTGTACCCGTTCCAGGATGAGTTGGGAGTGGTGAGGAAGGCACGTGATTGTGTCCACATTGAGACACAATTGAATTACACGTACTCTATTGGGTCTCTGGATAAACACGACTGGCCACAAAGTTCTCTGGGCCCAACAACTGAACAGATTGAACCGATAAAGATCAGGTCAATATGATTACAGGGAGACATTTATACATACAAACACGAATACACAGTCATAATTAATTGCTCTCAAACGAAGTTTGTAGCAATTATATTAGTCCTGTGGTCTTTTTTAATGCGATTTTTCGCTTGACCGATTTTTCGTCTGACGCTTTTGACTTTTCGTCCTCAAAAACGGGATAAACAGGTAGCGCCCAGCGGGCATTAAGTGCTCTTATAGCCTTTCAGCTCTGTTTCAGCTCAAACTGTTTTGGAGACTTATACTTATGGTGTGGAGGGCGGTTCTTAGAGGTTGAAGACACCCCCACTGTTGACCCTTCCTTATTGCTCCCCCCACCGCGCTAATTCCCCCCACCCCAGTGATGCCCCTCCCCCCAATCTCTAGATAACTTCTAGATTAAATGGAATGTCTTGCAAGGTTTTAAAATCACGAATTTTAGAATATTTTTGATTTTTTTTTGCACTTTTTTTCCTATTTTTTGGACATCTATAGTCATTATTCAGATTTATTGAGCCTCAAGGGTCAGAAAACCTCCGTTAGGGTTTGATAATAACTTACTGGAAATTTTTTGTTTGTCATGGATTAATTATCAATTAAAGTTTTAGCATTTTTATTGTAAAACTTTCAATTTTTTTAAATTTTTTTGAATAATGTCATTTATTAGGTTTCGCTAGCCTCAAGAGCCAAGGAACATCCTCTAGGGTTTGATTATATTTTACTGCATAGTTTATAGATGTGATGGAATATTCTTCAAGATTTTAATATCACTAACTTAAGCAGTTTCTTAAAATTTTTGCAATTTTTTCATGTTTTTCAGTTTTTTCCGGCAACAGAGGCCATGGAACCTCCTCCAAGGATTGATAATAAGCTGCAGCATAGTTTCTAGAGTTAACATTTTTTATGACTCGAGTTTCAGTAATTTTTGGATAAAATTTAAACTTTTCAAATTTTTGGAAAAATTTTATGTTCCAAGTGTATGGATCTTTTGTGAGCCTGTGAAAATATTTCAGGCTTGAAACAGGGTACAGGATATTCTCTTGAGACATTGAGTTGGTTCTTAAGAAATTAAAGTCTTGAATTTAGCAAGATTTTGGTTAAAGTTTGCAAATTTTTCCCAAATTTTTTAATACTTTTTGTCCTTTTCTGAGTTTAACGACCATTACTGGCCAACAAATTTTTTCAAGTCTGGCAGATGGGTTACTAAACAGTACCTTCGAGACAAAAAATGGTTTTGAATTTTCTTAATGCAAAGTTGAAATGTTTTTTTTTTTAATTTTGCCTTTTTCAGTTATTTTCTATATGATTTATATAATAACAAGGTTAAAAAACTAGAAGTTGCAGTGTCGAATACAATCATGGAAGATATTCCTCTCTTTCTCTCCCTCTCTCTCTCTCTCTATCGGTTAGGGTTTTTTTCCTTCACTCTCTCTCGTTCACGTTTTGTCTCTCTCTCTCTCTCTCTCTCTCTCTCTCTCTCTCTTTCTCTCTCTTTGTTGATGTCCCACTTCAGCTGCTGTTAAGTAGCGTAATATCATCATCTTTAATCCTCATTATCAATGAGTTATAGAGTGAAACGTTTTTTATCATAAGTGATCTAACAGGCACATTTTAGTAAACCATTGTTAATTGCTCTCAAAAACAAATTGTGGCAAATATAATAATCTTGTTTGTCTTAATGCAATTTTTTCTTGGCCGATTTTTTGTCTGACCCATTTGACTTTCGTCTTCAGAAACGGGATAAAGAGATAGTGCCCTGAGGTCACTAAACCGTGGCTAGCTGTTGAAGAAGCCAACTTCTCGCCGGTCGTTTGAGAGCAATTCGCCCGACGTTAGTCGGTTATGTTTAGTAATTACCCCAGTCGAGATCAGGTGCCTATGTTGCAAGATTCTGCAGAGATCTTGCTATCTTACGAAATCTGGCAGAAAAATGGTTATCTTGGAAGACCTGGCAGAAAAATGGTTGTCTTGCAAGATCTGCCAGAAAAATGGTTATCTTTCAAGATTCTTGCAAGTTCGTTCCGGTCGAGCTGTCCTCTTATTGGCTCTCATTCGTGCAACACATTTATTCTGAGCAGAAACTTACTTAGGAATCAGTTGCGTATTTTCTAAGAAAAATAATAAATTTAAATAGATTTTAAATATGGAAATATGAAATATCTGAAGAAAACAAATTAAAATCTGCCTTTGAGAGCTGTTGAAACAAAATAAATTACTATTAAAAAAAACTATTTTCCTTGAACTTTATCAAAATTTACATAACTACACGTCTAGATTACCTTTTCTGATGAAACAATTATGTGATATTAGTCTTTGCATCTTAAACAGCTTCCTTTCATTTAATACAGGTCCTTACGCTTAAGTTTTTTGCAAATGCCCAAAAAATGTGATTATCTTCGGCTTGTCATTTTTTCGAGCTTCAAAAGAATTTAGAAGAGCTTTTGCGCAAATCTCTTGCTGTCAGAATTACTCGCCTCAATCAATTCATCTTTTAGGATCTTGTGCAAAAAAGGGATAGATTAGAGGATTCTGACAGAGAAATGATTATCTCGTAAGATTCTGGCAGAAAAATTGCCATCTTGCAAGATTCTGGCAGAAAATGGTCATCTTGCAAGGTTCTGGCAGAATGAATGGCTATCTTGCAAGATAACCATTCGAAATCGACTGGGGTAGTTTCTGCTATATACACGGAGTTCCCGGTTGAGGTCCCAGACAGACAGTGCCTATCTTCAGACTTTATTGCGTTCATCAGAGCTTTCGAGCGTTCGTGTCCAGACTTTCGTTCGGTTTTCCGTGTTTCCCAGATATGTAAATTTGAACGCACGACACCCCTATCGTGCGATCATCTGGGTCTGGACATATCGACTTTCCGTCTGGGACCTCAGCCTGAGTTGGCTATAGACGGATTTCGTATCGTTGTCGAGAGATTATGAAACTCCAAGTCAAAGCCAAGTTGTTGAATAACAATGCAAGTGGGATAAAAAAAGTTTTGTTTTGCTTTTAATCAATTCTCCTTGCTGTAGGAAAATTTGCTTAAGTTACCCTTTGGTGTAGCTGATTAGACTACTTTTGTCCACTTTCTCTCCCTATTTTTTGTATAGCAACAGTAGCGAGAAAAGAATGGAGGAAAAAGTAGTCTAATCTCAAAGCACAGTTCTGATCATCGGGCTCCAAAATTTTCTCTGATCATTAATTTAATCAACTAATGTTTACGAAACAAAAACAAATTGAACCTTGTTACCCTAGTTCTGAAGACCAAATAAAAACGACCTAGAACTTGTCTGTATCGTAGAATTTTAACGTAACAAATCGTGAAATAAGCCGTTTTTTCATATGTTCTGCATAAAAATATGAAATTATCAGTTTTTCTGGTCTGTGATGTATATGGAGCTTTGGTATGATCGATTTCTTAGATTCGGCATGTTCGTTTTGCAATAATTTAAAAATGTTAAATATCTTTAATTTAAAAATAAAAGAAGTTGTCATTTTGCTTAAATTCAAGAGTAAGAGTTCGTTGGTATGTTCGGTCTTGGAATTCCGTCTGTTTGTTTTCTGAGATTCGGCATGTTCGGTTTATAGACATAGGTAATGTCCCGTGTTTTGGCTTGTAAGCTACATAAATTGTCCGTGTAATTGATTTCACATTTAGAAAAAACATCGTCCGTAGGTTTGGTTTCAACGGCAAAAATTTATCGGTGCGCTTGGTCTGGGGTTAAAAAAAATTTTGATGTGTTCGCTTTCTCTGATTCGGTATATTTAGTTTTCAACATACGAAATTCTCCTTATTAAAACGTAAGAAATCTTTGCTTATATTCGGTTTCAAGCGAATGAAATGTTTTGTAAGTTAAGCTTGAAAATTGTCGGTATTTATGGAACGAAACGGGAAAGAGTGTCAACATGTCCACTTTCAAACGTTTTGTCGGTTTTGTTAGGTCTTGTATTTAAGCAAAATTTAGTGTTTTCGGTTTCTTACATTCGGCATGTTGCTTTTTCAAACATAAATATTGTTCATTATGTTCAGTTTGAACAAGTAAGAAATTGACGCTGTATTCAACCTCAAACGTAAGAAACTGTCCGTATGATTGCTCTGAGACCTAAGAAACCTACCGTATACTCGGTTTTTTACAACTGCCCGGTTTGGTTATTAAATATAAGAATTTATGTATGTTTTGCTCGAGATTATAAAACATTGTCGGTAGGTTCCATTTGAAACGTGAAAAGTTGACGCTTTTTTTAGTCGGGTGTCCGAGAAAGTTTCTGTATGTCCGGTTCCTTGGATTTGGTGTGTTCGGTTCTTAAACAAAAGAATTGTTTGGTATGTTGGTTTTGAAAACTTGAAAAATCGTTGGTATAATTGGTTTCAAACGCAAAAAGTTGTCGGAATAGTCAATGACAAACGTAAAGGTTGCCTTTATGTTTGGTCTCGAATTTGAAAAAGCTTCATGTTCCGTTCCCTAGATCACTATGATTCGATTTTTAAACTTTTCAAATTATTAGTATGTTTAGTTAGAGAAAGTAAGAAATTGTCGGCACGTTCTATTTCAAACGTAAGAAATCATTGGTGTGTTCAATCTGGGACTGTCGAAATTTTTCAAATTTTTGGTTCCACAGGTTTGACATGTTTATTTTAAGCATTTTTGTATTCAGTTGGAAAAATACAAAAACTAGCGGTGTAATAGTTTCAAACGTACAAAAATTGGCGGAGGGTTTGTTGTGCATGGGATTTAAGAAAATTTTGATAATTTCGGATGCTTAGATTGGGCATGTTTGGTATTAAATCATAAGTAATGGTATGAAGGGCTCAAAAACAATTGAATTTGTCGTTATATTCAGTTTCAAACGTAAAACAACGTCCGTATGTTCGTTTTAAAACATAAAAAAGTGTCGGTAGGCTCAGTCTCAAACCTAAAAAAAACATTGCTCTGTTGGTTTCGGAGTTAAAAATTTTTTCTATATTCGGTAGACCACGCTTGCTCGGTTTCTAAATGTTCAGTTCAATTCAGTTTGAATTTCTAGTTCAGTTCAGTTTGATTTGGCGGAACCGTACAAAAACGTCGGAAGGTTCAATTTCAAGCGAGCGTAAGAGTGGTTAGATATGTTTGGTCTGAAGAAAGCTTCGTTATGTTTATTATTAAGGCATAAGATACGCTCGGAATGATTGGTTTGAAAACTACGAAATCGTCGGAATGTTTGGTTTTTAAAAAATTGTAAGTTTTTTTTAAAATGGTCAATTTTAAATGGACGATATCGTCCGTACCTTTAGTCTGAGACTGAAGAGAGCTTCCATTTGTTCCCTTCCTTAGATTTAGCTCGTTCTGTTTTTGAACATAAGTAATGCTTAGTGTATTTGGTTTAGTCGAAGTTGTTGTTATATTTGATTTTAAACGAAAAAAAAATGTCGAGATTAAATTTCGAACGCTAGATGATATCGCTGTCTTGGTTCCCAGATTTAAGAAAATTCCCCAAATGCGGTTATTAAAACTAGTCTTGTTAAGAACTCTAAATACATAAGATATCTTAGGTAAAATCAGTTTGAGAACGTAAAAAATTTTCGGACGATTCAGATTAGGACGTAACAATGTGTGGTGTGTTCAGTCTGGGACTTAATAAAACTGTCATATATTCGGTTCTTAGATTTGGCTTCTTTTAAACATAATTATAGTTCGGTGTAAATGCTTTGAAAACCATAGAAACTGTCGGAAAATGTCGGGTTTCAAACGTGGGAAACATCGGTTTGTTCAATCACAAACATAAGGAAAATGTCTGTAGGATTTGTCTGGTACCTAAGAAAGCCTCAAAAAATTCAGTTTCTAGTATTTGACTTGTTTGGCTTTAAACAAAACAAAGGTTAAATTCAGTTTGAAAACGTAAGTAACTGTTGGTATGTTTTATTTAAAACAAATGTTTGGTTTCAAAAGAGAAAAATTGACGGTGTTTTGACTGGAACTTAAGAAAACTTCGGTATGTTAGCTGCTTAAACTCCGCATTTTTGGTTTCAGAGATAACAAATTGTTTGTTCATTTGATTTTTTTCAAAAAATTGTGGATATGTTCATTTAAAAAAAAACGAAATGGTCGGTATATTCAGTTTAGTACTTAAGGCCACTTCCGATGTTCTCTTTCTTAGATTTGGCATGCTAGATTCAAGAAATATTTTATATTTAAATTATTTTTTGAGATCGGAAGAAACTGTCAATATAAAGGATTTAAAACGTCAGAAATTTTAAGCCTGAAATTTTTTTTGTTTGTTGGGTCGGGGGATCTAAGAAAACTTAGATTTGTCGGGTTCCCTAGTTTTCGTATGCTCAGTTTCCAATAATAAAAAATGCCTGGTTTGCTTGGTTTGAATATATAAGAATAAAACTCGTAAAGTTTTAATTCGTACAAAAACACGTGAAAAAAATATATACGAAATTTGAAGTTTCCTAAATTCGGTTTAATCGTTTTTTAAAGATAAGATTTGTTCGGCATATTGTTCCGAAAGTTTGGTGTAAATCCGAAGAAATTATCGCTATGTCTGGTCTGTGACGTAAAAAGAGCTTCGGTATGAGTGGTTGCTTAGATTCGGCATGTTCAGTTTTCAAACATTAGAAACTTTCAATATCTCTAATTTACAAACATATTAAAATTCAAATGTAAAAAGTCGTTGATAGGTTTGGTGTGAGAATTCTGTCTGTGTGCTTCCTTAGATTCGGCGCATTCGGTTTCCTTTCTTAAGTAATTTTCCGTGTTTTTTGGCTTGAAAATGATAGAAATTCTCAATATATTATATTTCAAACGAAGAAAAAGTCGTCCGTAGGTTTGGTTTCAAATGTAAAATTATATTGGGTTGCTGGCTCGCTGATTTATGAAAACCTTGATATGGTCGGTTTCTTGAATTCGGCATATTTGGATTAGAAACATGAAAAATCACTCTATGTATGTTTGCATTGAAAACTTCGGAGATCTTGGCTATATTTTTTTCAAAGAAAGAAAATGCTCGGCATGTTGAGATTGAAACTTGGGAATTTGTCGGTTTTTATGGAAGGAAACAAGAAATATTTTCAATACATCCGCTTGCAAACTTAAGAATTAGCGGTTTGTTGGATCTCAATTTTGTGAAATTTTAGATATGTTCTGTTTCTAAAATATAGTATGCTGGTTTGTTAAAACATAAGTAGGGTACAATATGTTCAGTTTGAAAATGCTAGGAGTCGACGCTGTTTTCAATCTCAAACGCAAGAGACTGTCCATATGTTTAGTCTGCCATCTAAGAACCCTTGAGTATGCTCGGTTTCTTAGATCTGGCTCGCTTAGTTATTTATAATGAGAAATTTTAGGAAAGTTCAACTTAAAACGTAAGAGTGCGTCGATATGTTTTGTCTGGGACCTAAGAAAACTTGGTTTGAGAAGTAATAAAGATTGGTTTGAGAGGTAATAAATCATCGGTATCTTTGTCTTGAAAAAAAAACAATGTGTCCCTATGTTTGATTTGAAACGTGCGATGTTGCCCCCTTGTTTAGTCTGGTATTTAGGAAAACTTCCTTATGTTCTGTTTCAAAGATTTGAGTTGTTCAGTTACTAAACAAAATAATTGTTAATTGCTCTGATATGAAGTTTTTAGCAATTATGTTAGTCCTGTGGTCTTTTTTATGCAATTTTTCAATTCACCATTTCTTCGTCTGACACATTTGAGTTTTTTTTTTATCAAAATCGGGATAAACAGGTAATACCCGAAGAACACTCATCCGGTGATTTGAACTCCCTCTCGTTCAGCCATCCCAGCCCTAACGACGGTATGTTCAAATACAAACGTACGAAATTATCTGTAAGTTTGGTCGGGAACTTAAGAAAACTATAGGTTCAGTTTTCACAATATCATTGGGGGATTTAAGAAAACAAAGGGTTTGTTGGGTTTCTTCGATCTGGTATGCTCGGTTTTCAATTATGAAAATGCTTGGTTTGTTTGGTTTGAAAATGTGAGAATGATATTAATCATAAAACAACTATAATTATAAAAACTCGTAAAAAGAAAAATGCTTGAAATTTTCATTGTTTTGAGTTCATTAAATTCGGCATGATCGTTTTCTAAACATAAGAATTGTTCGGCATGTTGGTTTTGAAACGCTAGCAATTGTCGCTGTGCTGGGTCTGGGAATTTAAAAAGCTGCCATATGTTTGCCTCATGTTCAGTATGTTCGATTTCAAACGCAAGAAGTTGTCACTACAGTCGGTTTCAAACTTAAGAAATTGTCTGTGAGTTCTGTTTCGAACGTAAGAAATTGTCCGCTGTTTGGTTCGATTGAAATTCGTCTTCAGCTCGTTGATAAAAATAAGTGACGATTGCCGATTTTTTGTTGATATTTTCTTTTCAGATTGAAGTTGCAACTGATTTGATGAAAATCGACGAGCATTCAGTTGCTTAATTGAAATTACCTGTATTGTTATTTGATCAAAAGAAATCAAATGAAAAATCGTTTTCTCACGATTTGATTTGGTCTAAAACCAATTATACAGGCAATTTCTTTCGTTTTAGACCAAACATACCGACGATTTCCTAAGTTTCAGACGAAACATAGCTATGATTTGTTGACTTTTGGAAACAAAACTGGCCGATGTTGTCAGGAAAAACGTTAGGGCTTTCGTTGTTATTGTCTATCTAAAGCCAAACAGAACAACATTTTTTTAATCTATCTAAAGCCGAACATACCGACTTTTTTATCTATCTGAAGCCGAACATAACGACAATCTTTTTATCTATCTAAAGCCGAACATACCGACCAATTTTTTAATCTATCTAATGCCAAACATAACGACAGTTTTTTTGTCTATCTAAAGCCGAACATACCGACCATTTTTTATCTATCTAGTGCCAAACATAACGGCAGTTTTTTTCATCTATCTAAAGCCGAACATAAAGATATTGTTTTTCATCTATCTAAAGCCGAACATACCGACCAATTTTTATCTATCTAGTGCCAAACATAACGGCAGTTTTTTTCATCTATCTGAAGCCGAATATAACGATAATGTTTTTCATCTATCTAAAGCCAAACATACCGATCTTTTTTTATCTATCTAATGCCAAACTTAACGACGGTTTTTTTTATCTATCTAAAGCCGAACATACCGACCAATTGTTTATCTATCTAGTACCAAACATAACGACAGTTTTTTTCATCTATCTAAAGCCGAACATAACGATAATGTTTTTCATCTATCTAAAGCCAAACATACCGATCTTTTTTATCTATCTAATGCCAAATATAACAAAAGTTTTTTATCTATCTAATGCCGACCATACAGACCATTTTTTATCTATCTAATGCCAAGCATAACAACAGTTTTTTATCTATCGAAAGCCAAATATACCGACCATTTTATTATCTATCTTACGCCAAATATAACGGCAATTTTTTATCTATCTAAAGCCGAACATACCAACCATTTTTTTATCTATCTAATGCTAAACTTAGCGACAGTGTTTTTATCTATCTAGAGTCGCACATAACGATAATTTTTTATCTATCCAAAGCCAAACATACCGTCAATGTTTTTATCTATCTAAAAACCGACATACCGACCATTTTTTATTTATCTAACCCCAAACATAACGACAATTTTTTTATCTATCTAAAGCCGAACATACCAACCATTTTTTATCTATCTAATGCCAAACATAATGACAGTTTTTTAATCTATCTCAAGCCGAACATACCGACCATTTTTTATCTTCCTAATGCCAAACATAACGAAAGATTTTATCTATCTAAAGCCGAACATAACGATAATTTTTTATCTATCTAATGCCAAACATAACGAAGTTTTAATCTATCTAAAGCCGAACATACCGACCATTTTTTATCTTCCTAATGCCAAACATAACGAAAGTTTTTTATCTATCTAAAGCCGAACATAACGATAATTTGTTATCTATCTAATGCCAAACATAACGAAGATTTAATCTATCTTAAGCCGAACATACCTACCATTTTTTTATCTATCTAATGCCAAACATAACGACAGTTTTTTATCCATCTAAAACCGACAAAACCGACCGTATTTTATCTATCTAATGCCAAAAAATATAACGACATATATTTATCTATCTAAAACCGAACATAACGATAATTTTTTTATCTATCCAAAGCCGAACATACCACAATGTTTTTATCTATCTAAAGCCGAACAACCGGACCATTTTTCATCTATCTAATGCCAGACGTAATGACATTTTGTTTATCTATCTAAAGCCGAATTTACCGACTATTTTATATCTATCTAATGCCAAACATAAGGTTAGTTTTTTATCTATCTAATGGCAAACAAAACGACAGTTTTTTATCTATCTAAAGCCGAACATATTGTTTTTTTTAATCTATCGAAAGCCGAACATACCGACAATTTTTCTATTTATCTGAAACCGAACATACCGACCATTTTTTATCTATCTAATGCCAAACATAACGACAGTTTTTTATCTATCTAAAGCCCAACGTACGGACCATTTTTTATCTTCCTCATGCCAAACATAACGACAGTTTTTTGTCTATCTAAAGCCAAACATAACGATATTTTTCTATCTATCCAAAGCCGAACATACGGACAATTTTTTTATTTATCTGAAACCGAACATAACGTCCAATTTTTATCTATCTATTGCCAAACATAACGACAGTTTTTTACCTATCTAAAGCCCAACATACGGACCATTTTTTATCTTCCTCATGCCAAACATAACGACAGTTTTTTATCCATCTAAAACCGAACATAACGATAATTTTTTTATCTATCCAAAGCCGAACATACCGACAATGTTTTAATCTATCTAAAGCCGAACAACCGGACCAATTTTTATCTATCTAATGCCAGACATAATGACATTTTTTTTATCTATCTAAAGCCGAATTTAGCGACTATTTTATATCTATCTAAAGCCAAACATAAGGTTAGTTTTTTTATCTATCTAATGGCAAACAAAACGACAGTTTTTTTATCTATCTAAAGCCGAACATAACCATATCTTTTTATCTATCCAAAGCCGAACATACCGACAATTTTTCTATTTATTTGAAACCGAACATACCGACCATTTTTTATCTATCTAATGCCAAACATAACGACAGTTTTTTTATCTATCTAAAGCCCAACATACGGACCATCTTTTATCTTCCTCATGCCAAACATAACGACAGTTTTTTATCTATCTAAAGCCGAACATAACGATATTTTTTTATCTATCCAAAGCCGAATATACCGACAATTTTTCTATTTATCTGAAACCGAACATAACGACCATTTTTTATCTATCTATCGCCAAACATAACGACAGTTTTTTATCTATCTAAAACCCAACATAGGGACCATTTTTTATCTTCCTCATGTCAAACATAACGACAAATTTTTATCTACCTAAAGCCGAACATAACAATAGTTTCTAATCTATCTAATGCCAAACATAACGAAGTTTTTATCTATCAAAAGCGAAACATACCAACCATTTTTTTTATCTATCTAACGCCAAACATAACGACAGTTTTTTTTATCTATCTAAAGCCGAACATGCCGACCAGTTTGTTATCTATTTAAAACCAAACATAGCGACCATTTTTTATCTATCTAACGCCAAACATAACGACAGTTTTTTTATCTATCTAAAGCCGAACATGCCAACCAGTTTGTTATCTATTTAAAGCCGAACATAGCGAACATTTTTTATCTACCTAATGCCAAACATAACGACAGATTTTTATCTATCTAAAATCGAACATAACGATAATTTTTTTATCTATCCACAGCCAAACATACCGACCATTTTATATCTATCTAATGCCAAACATAACGTTAGTTTTTATCTATCAAAAGCCAAACATACCAACCATTTTTTATCAATCTAACGCCAAACATAACGACAGTATTTTTATCTATCTAAAGCCGAACATGCCGACCAGTTTGTTATCTATTTAAAGCCGACCATAGCGACCATTTTTTTATCTATCTAACGCCAAACATAACGACAGTTTTTTTAATCTATTTAAAGCCGAACATGCCGACCAGTTTGTTATCTATTTAAAGCCGAACATAGCGACCATTTTTTATCTATCTAATGCCAAACATAACGACAGATTTTTATCTATCTAAAACCGAACATAACGATAATTTTTTTATCTATCCACAGCCGAACATACCGACCATTTTTTATCTATCTAATGCCAAACATAACGTTAGTTTTCTATCTATCTAATGCCAAACAAAACGACAGTTTTTTCATCTATCTAAAGCCAAACATAACGATAATTTCTTTATCTATCCAAAGCCGAACATACCGACAATTTTTTTATTTATCTGAAACCGAACATACCGACCATTTTTTATCTATCTAATGCCAAACATAACGACAGTTTTTTAAATCTATCTAAAGCCGAACATAATTATAGTTTTTTATCGATCTAATGCCAAACATAACGAAGTTTTTATCTATCTAATGCCGAACATACCTACCATTTTTTATCTATCTAACGCCAAACATAACGACAGTTTTTTATCTATCTAAAGCCGAACATGCCGACCAGTTTGTTATCTATTTAAAGCCAAACATAGTGACCATTTCCTTATCTTTCTAATGCCAAACATAACGACAGTTTTTTATCTTTCTCAAGCCAAGCATACCGACCATTTTTTATCTATCTAATGCCAAACATAACGACAATTTTTTATCTATCTAAAGCTGAACGTACCGACCATTTTTCATCTATCCAATGCCAAACATAACGACAGTTTTTTATCCATCTAAAACCGAACATAACGATGAATTTTTTAAATATCCAAAGCCGAACATACCGAAAATTTTTTTGTCTGTCTAAAGCCGAAAAACCCGACCATTTTTTATCTATCTAATGCCAGACGTAATGACATTTTTTTATCTATCTAAAGCCGAACATACCCACCAATTTTTATATCTATCTAATGTCAAACACAACGACAGTTTTTTATCGATCTAAAACCGAACATAACGATAAATTTTTTATCTATCCAAAGCCGAACATACCGACAATTTTTTTGTCTGTCTAAAGCCGAAACACCCGACCATTTTTCATCTATCTAATGCCAGACGTAATGATATTTTTTTTATCTATCTAAAGCCGAACATACCGACAATTTTTTTTCTAGCTAATGCCAAATATAAGGACAGTTTCTTGATCTATCTAATGTCAAACAAAACGACAGTTTTTTTATCTATCTAAAGCCGAACATAGGGATAATTTTTTTATCTATCCAAAGCCAAACATACCGACAATTTTTTTATTTATCTGAAACCGAACATACCGACCATTTTTTATCTATCTAAATCCAAACATAACGACAGTTTTTTATCTATCTAAGGCCAACATACCAACCATTTTTTTCATCTATCTAATGCTAAACATAACGACAGTTTTTTATCTATCTAAAGCCGAACATAACGATAATTTTTCATCTATCTAATGCCAAACATATCAACTACTTTTTATCAATTCAAAGCCGAACATACCGAACATTTTCTTATCTATCTAATGCCAAACATACCGACCATTTTTTATCTATCTAAATCGAAACATAGCGACAGTTTTTTATCTATCTAAAGCCGAACATACCTACCATTTTTTTTATCTATCTAACCCCAAACATAACGACAGTTTTTATCTATCTAAAGCCGAACATGCCGATCAGTTTGTTATCTATTTAAAGCCAAACATAGTGACCATTTTCTTATCTATCTAATGCCAGTTATAACGAGAGTTTTTTATCTATCTCAAGCCAAGCATACCGACCATTTTTTATCTATCTAATGCCAAACATAGCGACAATTTTTTATCTATCTAAAGCCATACATAAGGTCAATTTTTTTATCTATCCAAAGCTGAACATACCGACCATTTTTCATCTATCCAATGCCAAACATAACGACAGTTTTTTATCCATCTAAAACCAAACATAACGATGAATTTTTTAAATATCCAAAGCCGAACATACCGAAAATTTTTTTGTCTGTCTAAAGTTGAAAAACCCGACCATTTTTTATCTATCTAATGCCAGACGTAATGACATTTTTTTACCTATCTAAAGCCAAACATACCGACCATTCTTTTTCTAGCTAATGCCAAACATAAAGACAGTTTTTTATCTATCTAAAGCCAAACATACCCACCATTTTTTATATCTATCTAATGTCAAACATAACGACAGTTTTTTATCTATATAAAGCCGAACATACCGACAATTTTTATCTATCTAATGCCAAACATAACGACAGTTTTTTATCCATCTAAAACGAATATAACGATAAATTTTTTATCTATCCAAAGCCGAACATACCGACATTTTTTTTGTCTGTCTAAAGCCGAAAAACCCGACCATTTTTCATCTATTAATGCCAGACGTAATGACAATTTTTTATCTATCTAAAGCCAAACAAACCGAACATTTTTTTTCTAGCTAATGCCAAATATAACGACAGTTTCTTTATCTATTTAATGTCAATGAAAACGACAGTTTTTTCATCTATCTAAAGCCGAACATAGCGATAATTTTTTTATCTATCCAAAGCCGAACATACCGACAATTTTTTTATTTATCTGAAACCGAACATACCGACCATTTTTTTATCTATCTAAATCCAAACATAACGACAGTTTTTTATCTATCTAAGGCCAACATACCGACCATTTTTTTCATCTATCTAATGCTAAACATAACGAGAGTTTTTTATCTATCTAAAGCCGAACATAACGATAATTTTTTAACTATCCAAAACCGAACATACCGACAAGTTTTAATCTATCTAAAACCGAACATAGCGACCATTTTTCATCTATCTAATGCCAAACATGACAACTATTTTTTATCAATTCAAAGCCGAACATACCGAACCCTTTCTTATCTATCTAATGCCAAACATAAAGACAGTTTTTTATCTATCTAAAGCCGAACATACCGACCATTTTTTTCTAGTTAATGCCAAACATAACGACAGTTTCTTTATCTATCTAATGTCAAACAAAACGACAGTGTTTTTATCTATCTAAACCCGAACATGGCGATAATTTTTTTATCTATCCAAAGCCGAGCATACCGACAATTTTTTTATTTATCTGAAACCGAACATACCGACCTTTTTTTAATCTACCTAAATCGAAACATAACGACAGTTTTTTATCTATCTAAGGCCGACATACCGACCATTTTTTATCTATCTAATGCTAAACATAACGACAGTCTTTTATCTATCTAAAGCCGAACATAACGATAAATTTCAAACTATCCAAAACCGAACATACCAACAAATTTTAATCTATCTTAAACCAAACATAGCGACCATTTTTAATCTATCTAATGCCAAACATAACAACCGTTTTTTATCAATTCAAAGCCGAACATACCGAACCTTTTCTTATCTATCTAATGCCAAACATAAAGACAGATTTTTATCTATCTAAAGCCGAACATACCGACCATTTTTTATCTATCTAATGTCAAACATAACGAGATTTTTTTATCTATCTGAAGCCGAACCGAACATACCCACCATTTTTCTTATCTATCTAATGCCAAACATAACGACAGTTTTTTATCTATCTAAAGCCAAACATAACGATAATTTTTTTATCTATCCAAAGCCGAACATACCGACCATTTTTCTATCTGTCCAAAGGCGAACTAACCGAAAATTTTTTTATTTATCTGAAACCGAACAGAGCGACCATTTTTAATCTATCTAATGCCAAATATAACAACTGTATTTTATCTATTCAAAGCCAAACATTCCGAACCTTTTCTTATCTATCTAATGCCAAACATAACGACAGTTTTTTATCTATCTAAAGCCGAACATACCGACCTTTTTTATGTCTATCCAATGTCAAACATAACGACAGTTTTTTATCTATCTAAAGCCGAACATACCCACCGTTTTTTTTATCTATCTAATGTCAAACATAACGACAGTTTTTTATCTATCTAAAGCCGAACATACCCACCATTATTTATATCTATCTAATGCCAAACATAACGACAGTTTTTTATCTATCTAAAGCCGAACATAACGATAATTTTTTTAACTATCCAAAACCGAACATACCGACAATTTTTAATCTATCTAAAACCGAACATAGCGACCATTTTTAATCTATATAATGCCAAACATAACAACCGTTTTTTATCAATTCAAAGCCAAACATACCAAACTTTTTTTTATCTATCTAATGCCAAACATAACGACAGTTTTTTATCTATCTAAAGCCGAACATACCCACCATTTTTTATATGTATCTAATGCCAAACATAACGACAGTTTTTTATCTATCTAAAGCCGAACATAACGATATTTTTTTTATCTATCCAAAGCCAGACATACCGACAATTTTTTTATCTGTCCAAAGGCGAACATAACGACAATTTTTTTATTTATCTGAAACCGAACATAGTGACCATTTTCTTATCTATCTAATGCCAAACATAACGAAGTTTTTATCTATCTAATGCCAAACATAACGACAGTTTTTTATCTATCTAAAGCCAAACATAACGATGATTTTTTTATCTATCCAAAGCCGAACATACCAACAATTTTTTTATCTGTCCAAAGACGAACATAACGACAATTTTTTTATTTATCTGAAACCGAACATAGCGACCATTTTTAATCTATCTAAGGCCAAACATAACAACTGTTTTTTATCTATTCAAAGCCAAACATACAGACCATTTTTTTGTCTATCCAATGTCAAACATAACGACAAATTTTTATCTATCTAAAGCCGAACATACCCACCATTTTTTATATCTATCTAATGTCAAACATAACGACAGTTTTTTATCTATCTAAAGCCGAACATACCCACCATTTTTTATATCTATCTAATGCCAAACATAACGACATTTTTTTATCTATCTAAAGCCGAACATAACGATAACTTTTTTAACTATCCAAAACCGAACATACCGACAATTTTTAATCTATCTAAAACCGAACATAGCGACCATTTTTAATCTATCTAATGTCAAACATAACGACATTTTTTTATCTATCTAAAGCTGAAAATACCGACCATTTTTTATATCTATCTAATGTCAAACATAACGACAGTTTTTTATCTATCTAAAGCCGAACATACCCATCTTTTTTTGTATCTTTCCAATGCCAAACATAACGACAGTTTCTTATCTATCTAAAGCCGAACATAACGATAATTTTTTTAACTATCCAAAACCGAACATAGCGACTATTTTTAATCTATCTAATGCCAAACATAACAACCGTTTTTTATCAATTCAAATCCGAACATACCGAACCTTTTCTTATCTATCTAATGTCAAACATAACGACAGTTTTTTATCTATCTAAAGCCGAACATACCCTCCATTTTTTATATCTATCTAATGCCAAACATAACGACAGTTTTTTATCTATCTAAAGCCGAACATAACGATGATTTTTTCAACTATCCAAAACCGAACATAGCGTCTATTTTTAATCTATCTAATGCCAAACATAACAACCGTTTCTTATCAATTCAAAGCCGAACATACCGAACCTTTTCTTATCTATCTAATGCCAAACATAACGACAGTTTTCTATCTATCTAAAGCCGAACATACCGACCGTTTTTATCTATCTAATGTCAAACATAACGACAGTTTTTTATCTATCTAAAGCCGAACGTACCCTCCATTTTTTATATCCATCTAATGCCAAACATAACGACAGTTTTTTATCTATCTAAAGCCGAACATAACGATGATTTTTTTATCTATCCAAAGGCGAACATACCGAAAATTTTTTTATTTATCTGAAACCGAACATAGCGACCATTTTTAATCTATCTAATGCCAAACATACCAACCGTTTTTTATCAATTCAAAGCCAAACATACCAAACCTTTTCTTATCTATCTAATGTCAAACATAACGACCGTTTTTTATCTATCTAAAGCCGACTATACCAACAAATTTTTATCTATCTAATGCCAAACATAACGACAGTTTTTTATCTATCTAAAGCCGAAAATACGCACCATTTTTTATATCTATCTAATGCCAAACATAACGACAGTTTTTTATCTATCTAAAGCCAAACATAACGATGATTTTTTTATCTATCCAAAGCCGAACATACCAAAAATTTTTTTTGTCTGTACAAAGGCGAACATACAGACAATTTTTTTATTTATCTGAAACCGAACATAGAGACTATTTTTAATCTATCTAATGCCAAACATAACAACCGTTTTTTATCTATTCAAAGCCAAACATACCGAACCTTTTCTTATCTATCTAATGCCAAACATAACGACAGTATTTTTATCTATCTAAAGCCGAACAGACCCACCATTTTTTATATCTATCTAATGTCAAACATAACGACAGTTTTTTATCTATCTAAAGCCGAACATAACCACCATTTTCATATCTATCTAATGCCAAACATAACGACCGTTTTTTATCTATCTAAAGCCGAACATAACGATAGTTTTGTATCTATCTTATGCCAAACACAACGAAGTTTTTATCTATCTAAAGCCGAACATACCGACCATTTTTTATCTATCTAACGCTAAACATAACGACAGTTTTTTAATCTATCTAGAGCCAAACATGCCGACCAGTTTTTTATTTATTTAAAGCCGAACATAGTGACCATTTTCTTATCTATCTAATGCCGAACATAACGACAGTTTTTTATCTATCTCAAGCCGAATATACCAACCATTTTTTTTCTTCCAAATGCTAAACATAACGACAGTTTTTATATCTATCTAAAGCCAAACATAGCGACCATTTTTTATCTTCCTAATTGCAAACATAACGTCAGTTTTTTTATCTATCTGAAGCCGAACATGCCGTCCAGTTTGTTATCTATTTAAAGCCGAACATAGCGACCATTTTCTTATCTATCTAATGCCAAACATAACGACAGTTTTTTTATCTATCTCAAGCCAATACCGACCGTTTTTTATCTTCCTAGTGCCAAACATAACGACAGTTTTTTATCTATCTAAAGTCAAACATAACGATAGTTTTTTATCTATCTAAAGCCGAACATACCGAAATTTTTTTTATATCTATCTAAAGCCGAACATACCAAAATTCTTTTATCTATCTAAAGCCGAACAAACCGAAATTCTTTCATCTATCTAAAGCCGAACTTACCGACAATTTTTTATCTATCTAAAGCCATACATAACGACAATTTTTTTTATCTATCCAAAGCCGAACATACCGACAATTTTTTATCTATCTAATGCCAAACATAGCGATAGTTTTTTATCTATCTAAAGCTGAACATAACGATAGTTTTGTATCTATCTAATGCCAAACATAACGAAGTTTTTATCTATTTAAAGCCGAACATAACCACCATTTTTTTATCTATTCAAAGCCGAACATAGTGACCATTTTCTTATCTATCTAATGCCAAACATAACGAAGTTTTTATCTATCTAAAGCCGAACATACCCACCATTTTTTTATCTATTCAAAGCCGAACATAGTGACCATTTTCTTATCTATCTAATGCCAAACATAACGAAGTTTTTATCTATCTAATGCCAAACATAACGACAGTTTTTTATCTATCTAAAGCTAAACATAACGATGATTTTTTTATCTATCCAAAGCCGAACATACCAACAATTTTTATCTGTCCAAAGGCGAACATACAGACAATTTTTTTATTTATCTGAAACCGAACATAGATACTATTTTTAATCTATCTAATGCCAAACATAACAACCGTTTTTTTATCTATTCAAAGCCAAACATACCGAACCTTTTCTTATCTATCTAATGCCAAACATAACGAAGTTTTTATCTATCTAAAGCCGAACAGACCCACCATTTTTTATATCTATCTAATGTCAATCATAACGACAGTTTTTTATCTATCTAAAGCCGAACATACCCACCATTTTTATATCTATCTAATGCCAAACATAACAACCGTTTTTTATCTATTCACAGCCAAACATACCGAACCTTTTCTTATCTATCTAATGCCAAACATAACGAAGTTTTTATCTATCTAAAGCCGAACAGACCCACCGTTTTTTATATCTATCTAATGTCAATCATAACGACAGTTTTTTATCTATCTAAAGCCGAACATACCCACCATTTTTATATCTATCTAATGCCAAACATAACGACAGTTTTTTATCTATCTAAAGCCGAACATAACGATAGTTTTGTATCTATCTAATGCCGAACATAACGACAGTTTTTTATCTATGTAAAGCCGAACATACCCACCATTTTTTTATCTATCTAACGCTAAACATAACGACAGTTTTCTTTATCTATCTAAAGCCAAACATGCCGACCAGTTTTTTATCTATTTAAAGCCGAACATAGAGACCATTTTCTTATCTATCTAATGCCGAACATAACGACAGTTTTTTATCTATCACAAGCCGAACATAACAACCATTTTTTTTCTTCCAAATGCTAAACATAACGACAGTTTTTATATCTATCTAAAGCCAAACATACCGACCATTTTTTATCTTTCTAATTGCAAATATAACGTCAGTTTTTTATCTATCTAAAGCCGAACATGCCGTCCAGTTTGTTATCTATTTAAAGCCGAACATAGCGACCATTTTCTTATCTATCTAATGCCAAACATACCGACCGTTTTTTATCTATCTAATGACAAACATAACGACAGTTTTTTTTACCTATCTAAAGCCGAAAATATCGACCATTTTTTATCTTCCTAGTGCCAAACATAACGACAGTTTTTTATCTATCTAAAGTCAAACATAACGATAGTTTTTTATCTATCTAAAGCCGAACATACCGAATTTTTTTTATATCTATCTAAAGCCGAACATACCAAAATTCTTTTATCTATCTAAAGCCGAACAAACCGAAATTCTTTTATCTATCTAAAGCCAAACATACCGACAATTTTTTATCTATCTAAAGCCATACATAACGACAATTTTTTTTATCTATCCAAAGCCTAACATACCGACAATTTTTTATCTATCTAATGCCAAACATAGCTACAGTTTTTTATCTATCTAAAGCTGAACATAACGATAGCTTTGTATCTATCTAATGCCAAACATAACGAAGTTTTTATCTATCTAAAGCCGAACATACCCACCATTTTTTTATCTATTCAAAGCCGAACATAGTGACCATTTTCTTATCTATCTAATGCCAAACATAACGAAGTTTTTATCTATCTAAAGCCGAACATAACGACCATTTTTTTATCTATTTAAAGCCGAACATAGTGACCATTTTCTTATCTATCTAATGCCGAACATAACGACAGTTTTTTATCTATCTAAAGCCGAACTTGCCGACCAGTTTTTTATCTATTTAAGGACGAACAAAGTGACCATTTTCTTATCTATCTAATGCCGAACATAACGACAGTTTTTTATCTATCTCAAGCCAAACATACCGACCATTTTTTATCTTCCTAATTGCAAATATAACGTCAGTTTTTTTATCCATCTAACGCCAAACATAACGATAGTTTTTTTTATCTATCTAAAGCCGAACATGCCGTCCAGTTTGTTATCTATTTAAAGCCGAACATAGCGACCATTTTCTTATCTATCTAATGCCAAACATAACGACAGTTTTTAATCTATCTCAAGCCAAACATACCGACCATTTTTTATCTTCCTAATTGCAAATATAACGTCAGTTTTTTTATCCATCTAACGCCAAACATAACGATAGTTTTTTTTATCTATCTAAAGCCGAACATGCCGTCCAGTTTGTTATCTATTTAAAGCCGAACATAGCGACCATTTTCTTATCTATCTAATGCCAAACATAACGACAGTTTTTTATCTATCTCAAGCCAAACATACCGACCATTTTTTATCTTCCTAATTGCAAATATAACGTCAGTTCTTTTATCCATCTAACGCCAAACATAACGATAGTTTTTTTATCTATCTAAAGCCGAACATGCCGTCCAGTTTGTTATCTATTTAAAGCCGAACATAGCGACCATTTTCTTATCTATCTAATGCCAAACATAACGACAGTTTTTTATCTATCTCAAGCCAAACATACCGACCATTTTTTATCTATCTAATGCCAAACATAACGAAATTTTTTTTAATTATCTAAAGCCGAAAATATCGACCATTTTTTATCTTCCTAATGCCAAACATAACGACAGTTTTTTATCTATCTAAAGTCAAACATAACGATAGTTTTTGATCTATCTAATGCCAAACATAACGAAGTTTTATCTATCTAAATCCAAACATATCGACCATTTTTTTATCTATCTAATGCCAAACACAACGACAGTTTTTTATCTATCTAAAACCGAACATAAGGACAATTTTTTTATCTATCCAAAGCCGAACATACCGACAATTTTTTTTTATCTATCTAAAGCCGAACAACGTAACCATTTTTTTGTCTATCTAATGCCAGACGTAATGACATTTTTTTATCTATCTAAAGCAAAACATTTCGACTGTTTTTTATCTATCTAATGCCAAACATAACGACAGTTTTTTATATATCTAATGCCAAACAAAACGACAGTTTTCTATCTATCTAAAGCCAATAATAGCGATAATTTTTTTTATCTATCCGAAGCCAAACATACGGACAATTTTTTATTTATCTGAAACCAAACATACCAACCATTTTTTTATCCAGCTAATGCCAAACATAACTACAGTTTTTTATCTATCTGAAGCCGAACATACCGACCAGTTTGTTATCTATTTAAAGCCGAACATAGCGACCATTTTCTTATCTATCTAATGACAAACATAACGACAGTTTTTTATCTATCTAAAGCCGAACATGTCGACCACTTTTTAATCTATCTGATGCCAAACATAACGACAGCTTTACCTATTTAAAGCCAAACATACCGACCATTTTTTATCTATCTAACGCCAAACATAACGACAACTTTTTATCTATCTAAAGCCGAACATACCGACCATTTTTTATCTATCTAACGCCAATTATAACAACAGTTTTTTCTATCTATTTAAAGCCGAACATACTGACCATTTTGTTATCTATTTAAAGCCGAACATACCGAACCTTTTCTTATCTATCTATTGCCAAACATAACGACAGTTTTTTAATCTTTCTAAGGCCGAACAAAATGAAAGTTTTCTAAGGCCGAACAAATTGACAGTTTTCTATAATTTTTTATCTATCCAAAGCCGAACATACGGACAATTTTTTATTTATCTGAGCCCGAACATACCGACCATTTTTTTATCTATCTAATGCCAAACATAACTACAGTTTTTTATCTATCTGAAGCCGAACATACCGACCAGTTTGAGGTCTATTTAAAGCCAAACATGCCGACCATTTTCTTATCTATCCAATGTCAAACATAACGACATTATTTTTGTCTATCTAAAGCCGAACATACGAACCATTTTTTATCTATCTAATGCAAAACATAAAGTTTTCTTATCGATCTAAAGTCAAACATACCGACCATTTTTTTCTATCCAAAGCCGAACATACCAAAAAATTTTGTATCTATCTAAAGCCGAACATAATGACCATTTTTTATCTATCTAAAGCCAAACATAACGACAATTTTGTTATCTATCTAAAGCCGAACATACCGACCATTTTTTTTATCTATCTAAAGCCGAACATATCGACCATTTTGTTATCTTTTACAGCCGAACATACCGACCAATTTTTAATCTATTTAAAGCCAAACATACCGAAATTTTTTATCTATCTAAAGCCGAACATACCGAAATTTTTTTACCTATCTAAAGCCGAACATACCGAAACTTTTTTTTATCTATCTAAAGCCGAACATACCGAAATTCTTTTATCTATCTAAAGCCGAACAAACCGAAATTCTTTTATCTATCTAAAGCCGAACATACCGACAATTTTTTATCTATCTAAAGCCATACATAAGGTCAATTTTTTTATCTATCCAAAGCCAAACATACCGAAAATTTTTTATCTATCTAATGCCAAACATAACGACAGTTTTTTATCTATCTGAAGCTGAACATACCGACCATTTTTTTTATCTATCTAATGCCAAACATAACTGCAGTTTTTTATCTATCTGAAGCCGAACATACCGACCAGTTTGTTGTCTATCTAAAGCCAAACATACGAACCATTTTTTTAATCTATCTAATGCCAAACATAACGACAGTTTTCTGATCGATCTAAAGTCTAACATAATGATAAATTTTTTTCTATCCACAGCCGAACATACCGAAAAATTTTGTATCTATCTAAAGCCGAACATAACGACCTTTTTTAATCTATCTAAAGCCAAACATAACGACAATTTTGTTATCTATCTAAAGCCGAACATAACGACCTTTTTTTATCTATCCAAAGCCAAACATACCGAAAATTTTTTATCTATCTAATGCCAAACATAACAAAAGTTTTTTATCTATCTGAAGCTGAACATACCGACCATTTTTTTTATCTATCTAATGCCAAACATAACTGCAGTTTTTTATCTATCTGAAGCCGAACATACCGACCATTTTTTTTATCTATCTAAAGCCGAACATATCGACCATTTTGTTATCATTTACAGCCGAACATACCGACCAATTTTTAATCTATTTAAAGCCATACATAAGGTCAATTTTTTTATCTATCCAAAGCCAAACATACCGAAAATTTTTTATCTATCTAATGCCAAACATAACGACAGTTTTTTATCTATCTGAAGCTGAACATACCGACCATTTTTTTTATCTATCTAATGCCAAACATAACTGCAGATTTTTATCTATCTGAAGCCGAACATACCGACCAGTTTGTTGTCTATCTAAAGCCGAACATACGAACCATTTTTTTAATCTATCTAATGCCAAACATAACGACAGTTTTCTGATCGATCTAAAGTCTAACATAATGATAAATTTTTTTCTATCCACAGCCGAACATACCGAAAAATTTTGTATCTATCTAAAGCCGAACATAACGACCTTTTTTAATCTATCTAAAGCCAAACATAACAACAATTTTGTTATCTATCTAAAGCCGAACATACCGACCATTTTTTTTATCTATCTAAAGCCGAACATATGGACCATTTTGTTATCATTTACAGCCGAACATACCGACCAATTTTTAATCTATTTAAAGCCAAACTTACCGAAATTTTTAATCTATCTAAAGCCGAACATACCGAAAATTTTTTTACCTATCTACAGCCGAATATACCGAAATTTTTTTATCTATCTAAAGCCGAACATACCGAAGCTTTTTTATATCTATCTAAAGCCGAACAAACCGAATTTCTTTTATCCATCTAAAGCCGAACATACCGACAATTTTCTATCTATCTAAAGCCATACATAACGACAATTTTTTTATCTATCCAAAGCTGAACATACGGACAATTTTTTTATCTATCTAATGCCAAATATAACGACAGTTTTTTATCTATCTAAAGCCGAACATACCGACCATTTTTTTTTCTATCTAAAGCCGAACATATCGACCATTTGGTTATCTATTTAAAGCCGAACATTCCGACTACTTTTTTAATCTATTTGAAGCCGAACATACCAAAATTTTTTTTATCTATCTAAAGCCGAACAAACCGAAATTTTTTTATCCATCCAAAGCCGAACGTACTGAATTTTTTTTATATCTATCTAAAGCCGAACATACCAAAATTCTTTTATCTATCTAAAGCCGAACAAACCGAAATTCTTTTATCTATCTAAAGCCGAACATACCGACAATTTTTTATCTATCTAAAGCCATACATAACGACAATTTTTTTATCTATCCAAAGCTGAACATACCGACAATTTTTTATCTATCTAATGCCAAACAAAACGAAAGTTTTTTATCTATCTAAAGCCAAATATACCGACCAATTTTTATCTATCTAATGCCAAACTTAACGACAGTTTTTTATCTATCTAAAGCCGAACATACCGACCATTTTTTTATCTATCTAAAGCCGAACATATCGACCATTTTGTTATCTTTTTAAAGCCGAACATTCCGACTACTTTTTTTAATCTATTTAAAGCCGAACATAGCGAAATTTTTTTTATCTATCTAAAGCCGAACAAACCGAAATTTTTTTTATCTATCAAAAGCCGAACATACCAAATTTTTTTTATATCTATCTAAAGCCGAACATACCGACCATTTTTGTTATCTATCTAAAGCCGAACATACCGACCATTTTTTTATCTATCTAAAGCCGAACATATCGACCATTTTGTTATCATTTACAGCCGAACATACCGACCAATTTTTAATCTATTTAAAGCCATACATAAGGTCAATTTTTTTATCTATCCAAAACCAAACATACCGAAAATTTTTTATCTATCTAACGCCAAACATAACGACAGTTTTTTATCTATCTCAAGCTGAACATACCGACCATTTTTTTATCTATCTAATGCCAAACATAACTGCAGATTTTTATCTATCTGAAGCCGAACATACCGACCAGTTTGTTGTCTATCTAAAGCCGAACATACGAACCATTTTTTTAATCTATCTAATGCCAAACCTAACGACAGTTTTCTGATCGATCTAAAGTCTAACATAATGATAAATTTTTTTCTATCCACAGCCGAACATACCGAAAAATTTTGTATCTATCTAAAGCCGAACATAACGACCTTTTTTAATCTATCTAAAGCCAAACATAACAACAATTTTGTTATCTATCTAAAGCCGAACATACCGACCATTTTTTTATCTATCTAAAGCCGAACTTATGGACCATTTTGTTATCATTTACAGCCGAACATACCGACCAATTTTTAATCTATTTAAAGCCAAACTTACCGAAATTTTTAATCTATCTAAAGCCGAACATACCGAAAATTTTTTTACCTATCTACAGCCGAACAAACCGAATTTCTTTTATCCATCTAAAGCCGAACATACCGACAATTTTCTATCTATCTAAAGCCATACATAACGACAATTTTTTTATCTATCCAAAGCTGAACATACGGACAATTTTTTTATCTATCTAATGCCAAATATAACGACAGTTTTTTATCTATCTAAAGCCGAACATACCGACCATTTTTTTTTCTATCTAAAGCCGAACATATCGACCATTTGGTTATCTATTTAAAGCCGAACATTCCGACTACTTTTTTAATCTATTTGAAGCCGAACATACCGAAATTTTTTTTATCTATCTAAAGCCGAACAAACCGAAATTTTTTTATCTATCCAAAGCCGAACATACTGAATTTTTTTTATATCTATCTAAAGCCGAACATACCAAAATTCTTTTATCTATCTAAAGCCGAACAAACCGAAATTCTTTTATCTATCTAAAGCCGAACATACCGACAATTTTTTATCTATCTAAAGCCATACATAACGACAATTTTTTTATCTATCCAAAGCCGAACATACCGACAATTTTTTATCTATCTAATGCCAAACAAAACGAAAGTTTTTTATCTATCTAAAGCCAAATATCCCGACCAATTTTTATCTATCTAATGCCAAACTTAACGACAGTTTTTTATCTATCTAAAGCCGAACATACCGACCATTTTTTTATCTATCTAAAGCCGAACATATCGACCATTTTGTTATCTTTTTAAAGCCGAACATTCCGACTACTTTTTTTAATCTATTTAAAGCCGAACATAGCGAAATTTTTTTTATCTATCTAAAGCCGAACAAACCGAAATTTTTTTTATCTATCAAAAGCCGAACATACCAAATTTTTTTTATATCTATCTAAAGCCGAACATACCAAAATTCTTTTATCTATCTAAAGCCGAACAAACCGATATTCTTTTATCTATCTAAAGCCGAACATACCGACAATTTTTTATCTATCTAAAGCCATACATAACGACAATTTTTTTATCTATCCAAAGCCGAACATACCGACAATTTTTTATCTATCTAATGCCAAACAAAACGACAGTTTTTTATCTATCTAAAGCCGAACATACCGACCATTTTTTTATCTATCTATTGCCAAAAATAACGACAGTTTTTTATCTATCTAAAGCCAAATATAACGACCAATTTTTATCTATCTAATGCCAAACATAACGACAGTTTATTATCTGTCTAAAGCCGAATATACCGACCATTTTTTTATATATCTAATGCCAAACATAACGTCAGTTTTTTTTGTCTATCTAAAGCCGAAGATACCGACCATTTTTTTTATCTATCTAATGCCAAACATAAAAACATAACGACAGTTTTTTTATCTATCTAAAGCCGAATGTACCAACCAATTTTTATCTATCTAATGCCAAACATAACGACAATTTTTTATCTATCTAAAGCCGATTATACCGACCAATTTTTATCTATCTAATGCCAAACATAACGACAGTTTTTTATCCATCTAAAGCCGAATATACCGACCAATTTTTATCTATCTAATGCCAAACATAACGAAAGTTTTTTTATCTATCTAAAGCCGAATATACCGACCAATTTAATCTATCTAATGCCAAACATAACGACAGTTTTTTATCTATCTAAAGCCGAATATACCGACCAATTTTTATCTATCTAATGCCAAACATAACCTCAGTTTTTTTGTCTATCTAAAGCCGAATATACCGACCAATTTTTATCTATCTAATGCCAAACATAACCTCAGTTTTTTTATCTATCTAAAGCCGAACATACCGACCAATTTTTATCTATCTAATGTCAAACATAACGACAGTTTTTTATCTATCTAAAGCCGAATATACCGACCAATTTTTATCTATCTAATGCCAAACATAACGACAGTTTTTTTATCTATCTAAAGCCGAATATACCGACCAATTTTTATCTATCTAATGCCAAACATAACGACAGTTTTTTTATCTATCTAAAGCGGAATATACCGACCAATTTTTATCTATCTAATGCCAAACATAACGACAGTTTTTTATCTATCTAAAGCCGAACATACCGACCAATTTTTATCTATCTAATGCCAAACATAACGACAGTTTTTTATCTATCTAAAGCCGAATATACCGACCAATTTTTATCTATCTAATGCCAAACATAACGACAGTTTTTTATCTATCTAAAGCCGAATATACCGACCAATTTTTATCTATCTAATGTTAAACATAACGACAGTTTTTTATCTATCTAAAGCCGAATATACCGACCAGTTTTTATCTATCTAATGTCAAACATAACGACAGTTTTTTATCTATCTAAAGCCGAATATACCGACCAATTTTTTTCTATCTAATGTCAAACATAACGACAGTTTTTTATCTATCTAAAGCCGAATATACCGACCAATTTTTATCTATCTAATGCCAAACATAACGACAATGTTTTATCTATCTAAAGCCGAATATACCGACCAATTTTTATCTATCTAATGTCAAACATAACGACAGTTTTTTATCTATCTAAAGCCGAATATACCGACCAATTTTTATCTATCTAATGCCAAACATAACGACAGTTTTTTATCTATCTAAAGCCGAACATACCGACCAATTTTTATCTATCTAATGCCAAACATAACGACAGTTTTTTATCTATCTAAAGCCGAATATACCGACCAATTTTTATCTATCTAATGCCAAACATAACGACAATGTTTTATCTATCTAAAGCCGAATATACCGACCAATTTTTATCTATCTAATGCCAAACATAACGACAGTTTTTTATCTATCTAAAGCCGAATATACCGACCAATTTTTATCTATCTAATGCCAAACATAACGACAATGTTTTATCTATCTAAAGCCGAATATACCGACCAATTTTTTTCTATCTAATGTCAAACATAACGACAGTTTTTTATCTATCTAAAGCCGAATATACCGACCAATTTTTATCTATCTAATGCCAAACATAACGACAGTTTTTTATCTATCTAAAGCCGAACATACCGACCAATTTTTATCTATCTAATGCCAAACATAACGACAGTTTTTTATCTATCTAAAGCCGAATATACCGACCAATTTTTATCTATCTAATGCCAAACATAACGACAGTTTTTTATCTATCTAAAGCCGAATATACCGACCAATTTTTATCTATCTAATGTTAAACATAACGACAGTTTTTTATCTATCTAAAGCCGAATATACCGACCAGTTTTTATCTATCTAATGTCAAACATAACGACAGTTTTTTATCTATCTAAAGCCGAATATACCGACCAATTTTTTTCTATCTAATGTCAAACATAACGACAGTTTTTTATCTATCTAAAGCCGAATATACCGACCAATTTTTATCTATCTAATGCCAAACATAACGACAATGTTTTATCTATCTAAAGCCGAATATACCGACCAATTTTTATCTATCTAATGCCAAACATAACGACAATGTTTTATCTATCTAAAGCCGAATATACCGACCAATTTTTATCTATCTAATGCCAAACATAACGAAAGTTTTTTAATCTATCTAAAGCCGAATATACCGACCAATTTTTATCTATCTAATGCCAAACATAACGACAGTTTTTTATCTATCTAAAGCCGAACATACCGACCAATTTTTACAAAATTTGGAAATTGGATGTGTTGTCAGCAATCTTTGAATCTTTTTCAGGGTAAGTAAAGACACAGAGCATGAGATTGACATCATTGCGGGGAGGGAATTGGGGTCACGTGTTAAGAAGAGTCTGGAGGACAAACTGCACCACCATATTGTGGTGG